>NC_092335.1:132748928-133057142 GCF_046630445.1 Rutidosis leptorrhynchoides
TAATCTTCATAAGTATTTCATCTGTAACCCTTGATTTTCGATGATTCTCGTCCACTACGATGTTCAACCAAGGCAATATATCATCATGTAAAGTTTCTTTGAAGGATCTACATACTTGAGCCATGGCAAGAAGCTCAAAAAGTGGAAGATAAGGTAACACAAGGTACAATGATTCATGAGGTTGTCCCATGTATGATACTTCTTGATTCAAGTATAATTGTATGTGTTTTGTTTCATGTTAAGGCTTAATATCCGTAGCTAAAAAAATTGCCTAACAAATTTGAATGGTTGTTTATGGTTTAGAGTTTCCCAAGATAACAATAACATATGGTATAGGTTTGATATAAAGTTCAAAATTTTGACTATGAGACCTTTGAGTTTTTTAATATGTCGAATTTAACCTTCTATTTGTACATAATTGGTAAAATAGCTAGAATTTGAAGTAATAATATCAATTGACAAAAGGATCATTTTGTTATAATTCAGTAGGCTTATAACTACCTTTAGTGGCCTAGTTCTTGACTGTAGACTAATAAGTATATAGAGAGAATATGAGAGAATATATTTTAGTGTATATTTTATAAACTCATAACACACATATTTATACTCAAAAAATCTACTATACAATATCTATAATAATAATAAAATTAACATCCAATTTAACTTTTATAACACTCCCCCTTGGATGACAATTTTATTAGAGAATAACTAGTACTGCCTCGTTAAAAACCTTGCTAAAGAAAACCCATTGGGATAAAACTTTAGCTAAGGGAAAAAGAGTGCAGCATAGAGTTGACTCCCCTTCAAGTAGGCAACGCCTGATTTGTTACATCTTCTGAACATGCCTCATGCCAATATTATGAATGTGTGTTCTGAAAATAGCAGTTGGAAGTGCTTTGGTGAAAAGGTCAGCAGAGTTTTTGCTGGACTGAACATATCTCATTTCAATCTGATTGTCCTTAATGAGATTTTGAGTGTATGAGAAGAATCTAGGAGGTATGTGTTTTGTTCGGTCACTTTTGATATACCCTTCTTTCATCTGTGTTATGCAAGCTACATTATCTTCATAGATAGTTGTTGGACTTTTATCGCGTTCTAGTCCACAAGAATCAGTAATGAGTTGTGTCATTGATCTCAACCAAAAACATTCCCGAGTAGCTTCATGTAATGCAATCACTTCGGCATGATTTGATGATGTTGCAACAAGTGTTTGTTTTTAAGAACCATGATATTGCGGTACCTCCATTTAGGAATACATATCCATTTTGAGATTTAGCTTTATGTGGATCAGATAAATAACCTGCATCTGCATAACCAACCAAATCTTGTTTCGATTCGTTAGAATAAAATAATCCTAAATCAGTAGTTCCTCGAAGGTATCGAAATATGTGTTTGATCCCATTCCAGTGTCTTTTGGTAGGAGTTGAGCTGAACCTTGCCAACAAATTAACTGCAAAAGAAATGTCAGGTCTTGTACAATTTGTAAGATACATAAGAGCTCCAATTGCACTAAGATATGGTACTTCTGGTCCTAGGATATCTTCATGATCTTCACAGGGACGAAATGGATCAGTGTCAACATTAAGTGATCTAACAACCATAGGAGTACTTAATGGTTTTGCATTGTCCATATTAAAACGTTTTAAAATCTTTTCAGTATATGTTGTTTGATGTACAAGTAAACCATTAGGCATATGTTCAATTTGTAAACTGATAATGCTAAAAATGAACATATATTTCATGGCATTATTCCTCAAGAAAGACAAGCTTTTAGTTGCAATTGTTCTATTTACAAGTGATATTCGTTTAAATAATAAAAGGTGAAGACAAAAGACAGATTCGACAAATTGAAGACGCAAACGACCAAAAAGCTCAAAAGTACAAAATACAATCCAAGAGGTTCCAATTATTGATAAGAAACGTCTCGAAATTACAAGAGTACAAGATTCAAAACGCAAAGTACAAGATATTAAATTGTACGCAAGGACGTTCGAAAATCCGGAACCGGGACCAGAGTCAACTCTCAACGCTCGACGCAACGGACTAAAAATTACAAGTCAACTATGCACATAAATATAATATAATATATAATTAATTCTTATAATTAATATATATATTATATTATATTATAAAACCGTCGGCAGAAGAAAACAACCAAATATGAGCCTCCCCAGCTGGCCATGCGATCGCATGGCCTGGAAGGCATAAATCCATGCGATCGCATGAGCCCCAGTTCCAGCCCACATGCCTATAAAAATCGAGCTTTGGTGCACCACAAAATCTATCTTTCTCTTCTCTCATATATACGTAAAATATATATATATATAATTTATATTTTAATTTTAATTTTAATTTTAATCCTAATAATAAGGATATGTTAGCGAATATTGTAAGGGAGTAAGTCGAAATTCTGTCCGTGTAACGCTACGCTATTTTTAATCATTGTAAGTTATGTTCAACTTTTTTACATTAATGTCTCGTAGCTAAGTTATTATTATGCTTATTTAAAACGAAGTAATCATGATGTTGGGCTAATTACTAAAATTGGGTAATTGGGCTTTGTACCATAATTGGGGTTTGGACAAAAGAACGACACTTGTGGAAATTAGACTATGGGCTATTAATGGGCTTTATATTTGTTTAACTAAATGATAGTTTGTTAATGTTAATATAAAGATTTACAATTGGGCGTCCCTATAAATTACCATATACACTCGATCGGACACGATGGGCGGGGTATTTATATGTATGAATAATCGTTCATTTAACCGGACACGGGAATGGATTAATAGCCACTAGAATAATTAAAACAGGGGTGAAATTATGTACAAGGACACTTGGTATAATTGATAACAAAATATTAAAACCTTGGGTTACACTCAGTCGACATCCTGGTGTAATTATTAAACAAAGTATTAAAATCTTGTTACAGTTTAAGTCCCCAATTAGTTGGAATATTTAACTTCGGGTATAAGGATAATTTGACGAGGACACTCGCACTTTATATTTATGACTGATGGACTGTTATGGACAAAAACCAGACGGACATATTAAATAATCCAGGACAAAGGACAATTAACCCATGGGCATAAAACTAAAATCAACACGTCAAACATCATGATTACGGAAGTTTAAATAAGCATAATTCTTTTATTTCATATTTAATTTTCTTTATTTTATATTTAATTGCACTTCTAATTATCGCATTTTATTTATTGTTATTGTATTTAATTGCACTTTTAATTATTGTACTTTTTAATTATCGCAAGTTTATTTTATCGCACTTTCATTTTACGCAATTTCATTATCGTTATTTACTTTACGCTTTAAATTAAGTCTTGTATTTATTTATTATTTTACATTTGGTTTTAACTGCGACTAAAGTTTTAAAATCGACAAACCGGTCATTAAACGGTAAAAACCCCCCTTTTATAATAATAATATTACTTATATATATTTATATTTTTATAAAAGTATACTAATATAGCGTTAAGCTTTGTTTAAAAAGATTCCCTGTGGAACGAACCGGACTTACTAAAAACTACACTACTGTACGATTAGGTACACTGCCTATAAGTGTTGTAGCAAGGTTTAAGTATATCCATTCTCTAAATAAATAAATATCTTGTGTAAAAATGTATCGTATTTAATAGTATTTCCTTGTAAAAATTAATAGCTATTTTCTATATACCTCGCACGACATCAAGTATTTTTGGCGCCGCTGCCGGGGAAAGTCTTAAAAGCCGGAAGCGCAACGCTATATATAAAAAAAAAGATTTTTACTTTTAGTACGCTTTTGTAAAAATACGTTTTAAATATTCAAAAATATTAAAAGAAAAACAAAAATATAAATATTTTTTTAAGAGTTTGGTAAATATTTAAGTTTTATAAAATTTCTTTATTTCTATTTTTTTTTTAGTTTGTAAAAATATAAGTTTTATTTAATTTATAAATATATTTTATATTTTACAGCATAAAAAAAAAATTATTAATTCGGCATGTACTGTAGCAGCCCACTCTGTGGCCCGAAACCCTAGCCCATGCGATCGCATGGCTGGGCAACTGAGGACTCATGCGATCGCATGAGCCCATCTGACACGCCAGACTACAGCCAGCAATCATTACGGAGTATAATTATTAATTATAATTAATTATAACCCTAATTAGGGTTTAGGTTATTTTATTATTTAGATTAGTTTTAATTAATTTGTATTTAAAATTTTAATTAGTTTTTATAAATTACAAAATTAATAGTTTAATAAAATAAATAATATAAAAATAATATTTTTATAAAAATTGTACTTTTTATAACTTTTTGTATATTTTTATATTTTGTCCCTTTTTAATCGTTTTAGCGTAATATTTGTATATTTTTAGCTCATAATTAGTTTTAAATATAGTTTTTGCCATAGTTATTTTACTTCTAGATTTTTAGGCTTTGCCGTAGAATTCCTTAAGTGCTTTTTCTTTAGACTAAGATTTAGGTACTTTAGAATTTTGCGACGCCTTTTAGTTTCTTTTTAAGTTATTTCCATTTGGGATATAGTTTTACTTGTAAGCTTTAATATTTTTAGACGACTTTTACCTATGTATCAATTATCATTCCAATTAGTAATCTCAATTTGCGATTATAATTTTAAGTTAGTTGTAGTAATAAGGTTAGGTTAGTCAAGTATTTTTAAGTTTTATAAGTTTCTTTTATTTTTCCGTCACCTTTTATTTTTCAACCATTTTTCTTTTTCAACCTTTTTCCGACGAACTCTTTTTCTTTCTTATTTCTCGCTATTCTAGTTTTAGGACATAGATTTTTGTTCTACTTCTTATCTAAATTTCTTAAAATTACGAAAATTTATTTTAAGTGGTTAAATTGATAGACATCAAAATTTTCTGGTTCGTAGTAATAGTTGGATTTGTACGTGGACCGGGTTATTGGAGCCAAACAGTCCTCAATTATATTGAGACCAAACGAATCCTGCCCCTCTGCTGCATCTTTTGGCTATTCGAAACGTGGGCAAAATCAGAAAAGTCTATTGATTGGATAACTTATTATAATTTTTCTTTCCTTTTAAAAACTAATAGGATATTCAGTGAATGCACCGAGCAAGACGTTCACCACCTTTTGTACGTTCACCACCTGTAACTAGATCAAGACATTTAGCAAATATAACCGCCGTTGATTTCTCTTTAGAATCGTCATCCAGTCGACCAAGTACTTCAGTTCAAATTTCCGATAATCCATTTTTTGAACCCGACCTCACAATTGAGAATCCGGAGAATATTCAGGAACGATTCGTAGATCCTGAACCACTAAACTTTCCTCCGGAACCACCAATCATTCAAACAGAGATTGTTGAGGAACGAACCATTAAATCAGAATCCTCTAGTGATTCCGATTCAACAAATTCAATTATGGAGAATCTGGAACCTTTAAGTATGGAAGACCGAATGAGAGCTAAACGCACTGGCCAAGGTCACGCAATTACTCATCCAGACATTAATGCGCCAGATTATGAAATCAAAGGACAAATTCTACACATGGTGACTAATCAATGCCAATTTAGTGGTGCGCCGAAGGAAGATCCAAATGAACATTTACGTACCTTTAATAGGATCTGCACACTATTTAAAATCCGAGAAGTTGAGAATGAACAGATATATCTCATGTTATTTCCCTGGACTTTAAAGGGAGAAGCCAAAGATTGGTTGGAATCGTTACCTGAAGGGGCGATTGAGACATGGGATGTATTAGTTGAAAATTTTCTTAAACAATTCTTTCCGGCATCTAAAGCCGTAAGACTTCAAGCAGAAATTGTTACGTTTACACAGAAGCCAAATGAAACTCTATATGAGGCGTGGACAAGATATGGAAAGTTATTAAGAGGATGTCCGCAACATGGTTTAGACACCTGTCAAATAGTACAAATATTCTACCAAGGATGCGACATCACTACAAGGAAAGACATAGATATAGCAGCTGGTGGTTCTATTATGAAGAAAACCGAAACTGATGCTTACAAAATTATTGATAACACTGCTTCCCACTCACATGAGTGGCACCAAGAAAAAGATATCGTTAGATCATCTAAAGTAGCTAGAGCCGATTCTAGCCATGACTTAGATTCCATTTCCGCAAAGATAGATGCTGTCGAGAGACGAATGGAAAAAATGACTAAAGATATTCACTCAATACGAATTAGTTGTGAGCAGTGTGGAGGACCACATTTGACAAAAGATTGTCTCAGTATTGAATTAACAATGGAACAAAGAGAGAATATTTCATACATAAACCAAAGGCCTGGAAATAATTATCAGAATAATTATCAACCGCCAAGACCGATTTACAATCAAAACCAGAACTATAACCGAAATATTCCATACAACAACCAACAAGGTCCTAGCAATCAACAAGTATCAAATAATACTTACAATCAGCAAAGACCTAATTTTCAAAACAAACTACCACAACAAACCGATGATAAAAAGCCGAATTTAGAAGATATGATGACGAAGCTAGTTGAAACTCAAACGCAGTTTTTCACATCTCAGAAACAAACCAATGAACAAAATGCTCAAGCATTTAGAAATCAACAAGCTTCTATTTAAAATCTGGAACAAGAAGTAAGTAACCTAGCAAGGTTAATAGGTGAAAGAAAACCGGGAAGTCTACCTAGTGATACAAATGCCAACCCCCGGAATGAAACAGCTAAAGCCATTACCACAAGAAGTGGTACAACACTTAAACCACCTGAAATACCTGTAACTTCTGATGAAGCTATTCCTACTTCACAAGAACCACAACCTGATCAAGATAAGGAAAAAGAACCGGTAGTTGAAAAGGTTAATAAAGATAACACAGTTAAGGCTAAACCTTATGTTAAACCATACCAACCACCACTTCCTAACCCGAGTAAAATGAAGAAAGAGAAACTTGAAGCCGAGCAATCCAAATTCTTGGATATGTTTAAACAGATAAATGTAAATCTTCCTTTCATTGATGTGATTTCAGAAATGCCTAGATATGCTAAATTCTTGAAAGATCTAATTTCAAATAGAAAGAAAATGGAAGAACTCTCGGCTGTTACTATGAATGCTAATTGTTCAGCAGTGCTGTTGAATAAGATACCAGAAAAACTATCTGATCCAGGAAGTTTCACAATTCCATGTTTTCTGGGTAGTCTTAGTTCAATAGAAGCATTGGCAGACTTATGTGCTAGTATAAATCTAATGCCGTATTCACTATACGCTAAACTAGACCTTGGAGAATTGAAACCAACCAGAATAAGCATACAACTAGCCGATAGATCAATAAAATATCCTAGAGGGATAATGGAGAACATGCTAGTTAAAGTTGGTACTTTAGTATTTCCAGTAGATTTTGTTGTTCTAGACATGGAAGAAGATTCTCAAGTTCCTCTCATATTAGGAAGACCATTCTTAAACACGGCTAAAGCAATGATAGACGTGTTCGGTAAGAAATTGACCCTAAGTATAGAGGATGAGAGTGTTACCTTTTCAGTTGATAGAGCAATGCAACAACCACAATCTGCAGATGATACATGTTATTATATTCAAACTATAGATGCACATGCAGAATTGTTAGAAGAATTTCTAGAATTACAAGGAACAGGAGAATGTTCTTTAGGAGAAGGTAATGAACCAATTGATGAAGCTGAAATGTTAGCTACACTTATAGCTAATGGATATGAACCAACAACAGAAGAAATTCAAATGCTAAAAGAAGAAGACAGATATCGATACAAATCATCGATAGAAGAACCTCCGAAATTAGAGTTAAAGCCACTTCCAAACCATTTGGAATACGCTTATTTACATGGTGAATCTGAATTACCTGTAATAATATCGTCTTCTCTTACTGAAAATGAGAAATCACAACTCATTTCTGTGTTGAAAGCTCATAAACCAGCCATTGCATGGAAGATTCATGATATTAAAGGAATAAGTCCTTCGTATTGCACACATAAAATCCTTATGGAAGAAGGTCATAAAACGTATGTGCAACGCCAACGAAGACTAAATCCTAATATGCAAGATGTAGTTAAGAAAGAGATTATTAAACTGCTAGATGCAGGTCTAATTTATCCAATCTCTGATAGTCCATGGGTAAGCCCAGTTCAATGCGTGCCTAAGAAGGGTGGCATGACTGTCATTACAAATGAGAAAAATGAGCTTTTTCCTACTAGGACTGTAACAGGATGGCGTGTGTGTATTGATTATAGAAAATTAAATGACGCCACCAGAAAAGATCACTTTTCCTTACCTTTCATTGATCAAATGTTGGAAAGATTAGCCGGAAATAGTTACTATTGTTTTCTAGATGGATTTTCCGGATATTTTCAAATTCCAATAGCACCCGAGGACCAAGAGAAAACCACATTCACGTGCCCTTATGGTACTTTTGCTTACAAACGCATGCCATTTGGACTTTGCAACGCCCCTGCAACCTTTCAAAGGTGTATGATGGCGATTTTTCACGACATGATAGAAGAATGCATGGAAGTTTTCATGGATGACTTTTCAGTCTTCGGTAATACATTTGAATCATGTCTAGTTAATCTGGAACGAATGCTTATTAGATGCGAACAATCAAATCTAGTACTTAATTGGGAGAAATGCCATTTCATGGTTAAAGAAGGCATCGTTCTTGGACATAAAATTTCAAAAGAAGGAATTGAAGTGGATAGAGCTAAAGTAGATGTAATTGCTAAACTTCCACATCCCACCAATGTTAGAGGAGTTAGGAGTTTTCTAGGGCATGCCGGTTTTTACCGACGTTTCATAAAAGATTTTTCTAAAATTGCCACTCCTATGAATAAACTCCTAGAAAAGGATGCTCCATTCATCTTTTCAGATGAGTGTATCAAATCTTTTAATATTCTTAAAGAAAAACTCACTAATGCACCGATCATGATAACACCAAATTGGAATCTACCATTTGAACTAATGTGCGATGCAAGTGATTTTGCAATGGGAGCCGTTTTAGGACAAAGGATTGAAAAACGATTTCAACCTATATATTATGCTAGTAAGACGTTACAAGGAGCACAAACGAACTATACAACTACTGAAAAAGAACTCCTTGCTATTGTCTTTGCTTTTGACAAATTTTGATCATATCTCGTTCTAGCAAAAACGGTGGTCTATACCGACCATTCTGCTCTTAGATACCTATTTTCGAAACAAGATGCTAAACCAAGATTAATCCGTTGGATCTTACTCTTACAAGAGTTTGATATTGAAATCCGAGATAAAAGAGGAGCAGAAAATCTCGCCGCTGATCATCTTTCTCGTCTTGAAAATCCCGAGTTAGAAGTTCTAAATGAATCGGCCATACAAGACAACTTTCCTGATGAATATCTATTGAAGATAGATTATAAAGAAATTCCATGGTTTGCAGACTATGCAAACTACTTAGTTTGTGGATTCCTTGAAAAAGGATTATCGTACCAAAAACGAAAGAAATTCTTCAGTGATATAAAACACTATTTTTGGGAAGATCCACATTTGTTTAAAAGTTGTCCCGATGGAATAATACGCCGATGTGTATTTGGAGATGAAGCTAGTAAAATTTTAAACCATTGTCACACAGGACCAACAGGAGGGCATTATGGGCCTCAACTAACAGCAAGAAAAGTTTATGATGCTGGATTCTATTGGCCTACAATTTACAAAGACGCACACCTTCTTTGCAAATCCTGTGATGCTTGTCAAAGGGCCGGAAAAATAAGTCAACGTGATGAAATGCCACAAAATGTCATCCAAGTATGTGAAGTATTTGACATTTGGGGTATTGACTTTATGGGTCCATTTCCAAAATCTCATAATAATCTATATATACTCGTAGCCATTGATTATGTATCTAAATGGGCGGAAGCACAAGCTCTCCCAACTAACGATGCACGAGTTGTAGTCAACTTTTTAAAATGTCTTTTTGCAAGGTTTGGAACACCGAAAGCTTTAATAAGTGATCGGGGTACTCATTTCTGTAATAATCAACTTGAGAAAGTTCTTAAAAGATATGGAGTAACTCATAAAATCTCCACCGCATATCATCCACAAACAAGTGGACAAGTTGAAAATAAAAACCGAGCTTTAAAACGTATTCTAGAGAAAACCGTAGGATCAAATCCTAAGGAATGGTCCATTAAATTGGAGGATGCACTCTGGGCTTTTAGAACAGCCTACAAAACTCCAATTGGAACCACACCTTTTAGACTTGTTTATGGAAAAGCATGTCATCTTCCAGTAGAAATTAAACATAAAGCATTTTGGGCTTTGAAGACATGTAATCTTGATTTACATGAAGCCGGACGTCTACGATTAAGTCAACTAAACGAATTAGAAGAATTAAGACATGAAGCATACGAAAATTCGTTAATCTATAAAGAAAGAACGAAGAAATGGCATGATAAAAGAATCAGAAGTTCAAAAGAATTTAAAGAAGGAGACAGAGTTCTTCTTTTCAATTCACGATTCAAGCTATTTCCTGGAAAATTGAAATCAAGATGGTCTGGACCATTCATAGTCAAAAGAGTTTTCCCATACGGAACGATAGAATTAATAAATTCAAATGGGATTGAATTTAAAGTTAATGGTCACAGAGTTAAACATTACATACATGGTCCGATGGAAGTCGACAACGAAGTTAATCACAATTTCGAAACCACAGCTAACTAAGTGTGGGGAGAATCAAGTCTTTAAAGGGTTTATGTATTTCTGTTAGAGTTAGATTGTCTGTTTTCGTGTAGTTCTCGAAAATGGAACCCGAATGGTCTTTCCCTAGCAGACCCTAAAGAACTAGTCTTCTCCCCCCATTCTGAATTTTTATTTTTTTTAGGTTTTTACAAAATGAAGACTGCCTGTGAACTAAACCATGGTCTAATGCTACACGCTTTGATCACTAAACGTAATAATGACATACTACCGAGTGAAATAGTATCAGTAATCAGAGAAAAAATGGACGGAGTTAGAAAAGAATCCAGATGCGAAGATAATAAGTTACAATTTGGGAAAGGAAAATCAAAATCCGCAGCAAAAAGAAGAGCACGACACCTAGAAAGATGTCACAAATGCGGAAAATGGTCATATGGAGGTAAATGTTCAAATAATCAAACCTATTCAAATACCGAATTTGTTACTTTATGCAGAGACGGACCGTTCATATGCTTAGAAGAAAAGACACTAAATGCTCGAGGTTACGCCTATGTAGCTATGGAAAACCAATTAAACCGACTATCTTATGAATAAGATAGATCATATAACTAAGAAATCTATTTCACAGGTATGTCTGTACAGTTTTTATTTTTATTTTTATTTTTAACCTTTTGATAATAAACGCTAATTTGTTCGCTAAAAAGTATTAAATTGGTATTGAATAAAATTAGGTTTGGCGACCGAAATTATTGATATCATTCAAAAATTTATTACATCACTGCGAAATTTAACGTTTATTCTTAAGGTATAAATATCTTTAATCAATCAACCCAAAATATTTCAAAAATTCATCATGAGTTAAATTAGGTCTTGGAACCGAAATTACTTTACCGAAAAGAGGGGCGCATATTTTTGATAATATTTGATTGATTAAGTGGGATAAAAAGCCAAAAAGATTTTTAATTTTATTTTTACCATGTTTTTAAAATTAATATTTAAATCTTAAATTAATATTGTAAACTTTGTAAAAATAATATATTTAAAATTGTAAATATTTGAAAAATTAATATAAGTTTGGTGTGAATTTATAATATGAATTTTTAAATTAAGTTTGGTGTGAATTTTTAATTTTTAAAATATGAATTTTTAATTTTATGCATTTTAAATTTTAAGTTTGGTGTGAATTTTTAATATTAATTTTGAATTTTATATTTAAGTTGTGTGAATTTAAAAACAAAAATTTACTTTATCTCATTAAGTTAAAAATATGATTTTTAAAATTCGTCGTAAGTTGAAGACTAGGTCTTTGAACCGAAATTGCTTTACTCGAGGGAGGGACGAGAACTTTTATTATCATTATTTTTAATCTTATTGAATTAAAGTATGCCAAAAACATTGAAAAAACCCAAAAATCTTAGCTTTTAAAACAATCGGTACAAAAAGACAAATTTTAAAATTTTGTCGAGGGACGGACTAGGACATCGATCCAAAACGACCTCGTCCTAAATAACAAGGGAAACAAAATTTTAAAATTAAGTACTTAATTGTTTTATAAGTTAATGATTATAAAAAAAAAAAAAAAAAAGCTGAAAACACTGTACCCGGACCCCCATGCGATCGCATGGGTTTTACACTTCAACTCCATGCGATCGCATGGAGCTGAAATCCAGGCCAGAAACAAATACAGCAGCGAGTTCTGCTCTTCGCCACAACACACACACATTCACGAACCAACTCCAAAAATTCACCATTTTTCACCATTTTTCCACCGTAATTCGTCATTTTTCTTGCTCTAATCATGCCTAGATTCTCATTCTTCAGCAAATTGGTAAAAATTACACCCCTAAACTCTATAAATTCCTAGTTTTTGTGATAATTACCAATTTTTTACCTAATGCAATTTTGTTAATTTCTAGTATAATTAGTGTTAAATTGTTAGTATTTTATGCATGTATAACCTAGATTGATGCTATTTAACATGATTTGAAGCCAAAAACTTCAAAAATTTTAGAAATCTAGGGTTTGTGTTCTTGAGCAAGTTGGGGCTTTTTGATATAAACAGGTTATGGCCAATTTTTGTCATGAATTATTGCTAAATTAAGTAGTGTAACATATTTAGATAGTTAAATGATCCAAACAATGATCCTAAACATGATTTTTGGAGATTAAAGTGGACTTTTTAAGTCCAAAATTCATGAACTTGATTAATTTGATATATTTGCCATTTGAGACTTGTTTAATTATTAGTAATGAATATTTTGACATGTTATTTGAGTTAAATGCTTATGAATTTTGTATACATTTTCATATGTGCTTATTTGAAAAGTGTAGAATTGTGAAAAATTGTGAAAATGTGTATAAGTTTAATTTTGATTTAACATGTTATAGTGATTGTTTTAAGTTGTTATTTTGCTAACACCAATGCATATTTGGATGCACAAATTTTATGTTTAATGTGTTTTACAGAGAGCCGATACTGGAGGTTCAGGAGCATCATCATCTAGACGACCAGCACCAGCACCAGAACCAGAACCAGAAATGCAACAAGAACAAGAACCACAACAGGAACAACAACAGCCTGATCAGCACATACCTTATTATGATCCGGTACAGTTTGTTGATGAATTCATAGTATTCCCAATGAGGCCGCCAGTAGAATTCCCAACGATTCCTGAGCACACTCTACATCCTAATCTGAGATTTGATAGAAGATGGAGAGATTACGAGACATATCAAAGGAACAAATTCAAATTGGTAACAAAAAATGTAGAGGTGCCAAGGGTAATTGATTGGGCCCCTTTGGAAACGGTCCATCTAGCTGACCGTGTTAGACAGGTTTTAGTTCAAAGGTATGGCAGTTCTTCTTTTACAGATTGGGAACGTCTTTTCACCATTCGTAGACCTGTATATAAGGAATGGTGTGTTGAGTTGATGAGTACTGTATCACTTGATACAAATATAGTTAGAATAGATGATAGAAGATTTCTTAGGTTTATCCTTGGCGGTAGGATGTACAGAATGTCCATGCTAGACATGGCCAGGGCCTTACAGATCTATACTCCTGGTGAGTTGCTATTACCCGATTGTACAAACTTGATTCATTATGATGAACGGGTAGATAGTAACTTTGACACTGACGCCATTTGGAGGCGTATGTCACATTTTGATGTTTTTACACGAGCAGGAGGACACTCCTATACACATATTGACAGAGCCGAGCTTCGTATTATTCATAGATTTTTGGCTAACTCGATTACACAAAGAGGTCATAATAAAGAAAAAATTACCGTATATGATTTATTCTACCTAAAGTGTATTCGGAATCCTAGAAGCTTTGTCAGTATCCCTTACTGTGTTGCTTTTTATTTATCTAAAATGGT
The DNA here is from genome assembly GCF_046630445.1 of Rutidosis leptorrhynchoides. Classification (NCBI taxonomy): domain Eukaryota; kingdom Viridiplantae; phylum Streptophyta; class Magnoliopsida; order Asterales; family Asteraceae; genus Rutidosis; species Rutidosis leptorrhynchoides. The sequence continues at coordinate 132,762,980 of NC_092335.1, forward strand.
AGAGGGAATGCAGGATGGGAGTATAATAGGAGGAGGTATTTTTGTTACTCTCATTGGAGAATATTTAGGTGTTGATAGGAACCAAGGGGGTCCATTACAGATTTGTAGAGAACAGGTTGAGCCCTTAGGATTGAAAGTTTATGTGGGTGCTAAGGTATTGAAAAGTAGACGTAACCAGGCAGTACCCTATGAGGGATCTCATCCTCAGGTAGAGAGAGGCTCAGACGAGGAAATGGAGGAGGCGGAAGACATTAGGGATGTCTTTCGAGATGCTATTCTTGACGTCCACGTTCGTATAGATGAGGAAGCAATGACGAACGCGGCAAGACATAGTATGTATGAGCAGTGGAACTCCGAGCGAGTATACGAGGATTATAGGCGACGCCAACACGATAGCTGGTTAGTTCATCAGCACCAAATCATGAGCCAGCTATCATATCAGGTACCAAATAACTATGTACCTACTCGACCTGCTCATTTTCCGCCACATAGCCCCGATATCCGACCACCCTTTAATCGGTATGACTATAACCAAGCCTATCAGAACACATATAACCAACAATGGAACCCACCCGATGAGATGAACTGGAACCCCTATCCAGACTGATTTAGTTCCATTTGGTTATTTTTATGATTTTTATGTTTTTATCTTTTGACTTTTTCATGTTTAAACTTATGTTATTGGATATATTTGTGTAATTTTAATTATTTTATTATTATTGTGTACTAATATTTCATATTTAGAATTTGAAAGTGGGATATTAAGTCCCATTTCAAATTGCCATGCATGATTATACTTGTATGTATGTATATTGTCGATTGTTCAAAACAGGGTAAAACAGCGCATTTTCAAAGACTGGCATTAAGTTCAGCAAAAGCTACTAATTTTGACGACAAGATGACAAATAAATGTGATGTAACAACAGACGAAATGAACAAATGCTATGCACCATTTATCATTCAGCAAACAAACACCAATATATTTGGAAACTTTGGTAAAATTTAATCATTTTCACATAAATCACCCTCAATAATCTTAATTGTTAATGATTTCTTGCAAATGAGGGCATTGCAAGATCTTAAGTGTGGGAAGGGGTTAAATTCTTTCGGATTTTAAAATTTTTATCTTAAACACTTGGTTACCATTAAAAATACTAGTAAAGCAGTAGTTGTATTAGAATCTAGTGCTCTCTGATAATAAAGAACAGCCCTAGTCTTATATACTGACTACCCAATTCTAGTAAAATTTTTCAAAATTTTCAATTAAATGAACTCAAAATCATGTTTATACATATTTATGAACGATAAAACTAGGTTTTAACACCGAAATTATTGTTACCTCAGAAAGGACATAAATTAAGAAACAAACCAAAATGTTAAAATTCATTTAAAATGGAATAGAGGACGATAAAAAGGAAAATAAAAGCCAAGTGTGGGAAAATTACCAAGTTATCTTAAACATATGTCACATATTTCTGTAACAAATAACTGAAAATACTTTTGCTTTGGACTAAACTAAACTGTTTTACCCAATGAAAGAAAAGAAGAGATGGATCTACACGATGAATCAATTCCATCATTAAAAGGAAGTAAAGTCTTCCGAAAAAGACACGCGCTTCTTGATTTAGGTCAAGAAGTTGTCGTCCAGACCAGCTGTAGGTTGACGAAAAATCTAGAAAAGTCATCACTAAAATCAGCAGGAAATCCACGGACCTCAGCATTAAACAGGGTCGCCAAGTGGTCAGATTTATCCTAACCATGAGAAGGATTTATCTCGTACAATGGGGTGCACCATGCAAATTAGCTGGATAAGACTAATGAATCAGATCCCCAGAAAGGATAATCTCCTTAAAGATTAAAATCAGCTTTTAAGACTGATATTACTCAATCCTTGAGATTGACCTTAAAGATTGAGAATTACAAACTTATGGAATTCGATGATATCTAAACTCGAGCTTGAACGAGAAAATATTTTGATCAAAATTACAAAACCGATTTGTTTTCTGAAAACCCTATTTTCAATGCGTTCATTACCATTGAACGTAAAATCCTAGGAATTCACCTGGAATTCATTAGGTCACCTGAACCAAATCGGGTGTCAACTGTAAGAACGGTGGTTGCATAGCATGGTCAAAGACAGGACCTTGTGCCAGACCAAAAAATCATAAGGGTGAGCTTTACTATTGCTCCTACCAAGGATAGTAATTGCGTCCGACACGTTATAGACCATAATCAAATGCATGTCATTAGACATTGCCTTAACAGTTGCTTGTTCAACGCTTTCCTTTACAACTGGACGGTAGTTTACCGAAAGGTAATATACGGGACAAGTAAACTGGACGTGTTGCTTTCCTAATACAAGGTTAGCAAGTGGGTGACACAAAACCGCAAGTTTTGAGCTAAAATATTCAAATCTGAAACCCACCAAACCCACAAAAATATTTTGCAAACACCGGTGAAGGGTTAATCCGGAAAACTTATCTAGGGTAAAAACTAGATTTAATTTTCAAAAGATCAAATGTTTTCATAAAGATCCAATTTCCTTAAGGATCTACATTTTCATAGTCATGTGGGACTGTAAACCGCCTTTCAAATGTGCACTTTGCTTTGGAAACCGAAAGTAAATCGGCTATTTGATTGCAAGTGTCGTTGACCTAAACCCGAGGCAACTGTGGATGACACACCCACCTTTAACCATGGCTCTATCGTTACTATCATTGTTTATACCGCCGTATAGAAATCACTGATGTACAAAGTGTGAAGAATAAAGAAGTGATTCTAGTATTTCAAGACGATATTGCTTGAGGACAAGCAACGCTCAAGTGTGGGAATATTTGATAATGCTAAAAGCGAACATATATTTCATGGCATTATTCCTCAAGAAAGACAAGCTTTTAGTTGCAATTGTTCTATTTACAAGTGATATTCGTTTAAATAATAAAAGGTGAAGACAAAAGACAGATTCGACAAATTAAAGACGCAAATGACCAAAAAGCTCAAAAGTACAAAATACAATCCAAGAGGTTCCAATTATTGATAAGAAACGTCTCGAAATTACAAGAGTACAAGATTCAAAACTCAAAGTACAAGATATTAAATTGTACGCAAGGACGTTCAAAAATCCGGAACCGGGACCAGAGTCAACTCTCAACGCTCGACGCAACGGACTAAAAATTACAAGTCAACTATGCACATAAATATAATATAATATATAATTAATTCTTATAATTAATATATATATTATATTATATTATAAAACCGTCGGCAGAAGAAAACAACCAAATATGAGCCTCCCCAGCTGGCCATGCGATCGCATGGCCTGGAAGGCATAAATCCATGCGATCGCATGAGCCCCAGTTCCAGCCCACATGCCTATAAAAATCGAGCTTTGGTGCACCACAAAATCTATCTTTCTCTTCTCTCATATATACGTAATATATATATATATATAATTTATATTTTAATTTTAATTTTAATTTTAATCCTAATAATAAGGGTATGTTAGCGAATATTGTAAGGGAGTAAGTCGAAATTCTGTCCGTGTAACGCTACGCTATTTTTAATCATTGTAAGTTATGTTCAACTTTTTTACATTAATGTCTCGTAGCTAAGTTATTATTATGCTTATTTAAAACGAAGTAATCATGATGTTGGGCTAATTACTAAAATTGGGTAATTGGGCTTTGTACCATAATTGGGGTTTGGACAAAAGAACGACACTTGTGGAAATTAGACTATGGGCTATTAATGGGCTTTATATTTGTTTAACTAAATGATAGTTTGTTAATGTTAATATAAAGATTTACAATTGGGCGTCCCTATAAATTACCATATACACTCGATCGGACACGATGGGCGGGGTATTTATATGTATGAATAATCGTTCATTTAACCGGACACGGGAATGGATTAATAGCCACTAGAATAATTAAAACAGGGGTGAAATTATGTACAAGGACACTTGGTATAATTGATAACAAAATATTAAAACCTTGGGTTACACTCAGTCGACATCCTGGTGTAATTATTAAACAAAGTATTAAAATCTTGTTACAGTTTAAGTCCCCAATTAGTTGGAATATTTAACTTCGGGTATAAGGATAATTTGACGAGGACACTCGCACTTTATATTTATGACTGATGGACTGTTATGGACAAAAACCAGACGGACATATTAAATAATCCAGGACAAAGGACAATTAACCCATGGGCATAAAACTAAAATCAACACGTCAAACATCATGATTACGGAAGTTTAAATAAGCATAATTCTTTTATTTCATATTTAATTTTCTTTATTTTATATTTAATTGCACTTCTAATTATCGCATTTTATTTATTGTTATTGTATTTAATTGCACTTTTAATTATTGTACTTTTTAATTATCGCAAGTTTATTTTATCGCACTTTCATTTTACGCAATTTCATTATCGTTATTTACTTTACGCTTTAAATTAAGTCTTGTATTTATTTATTATTTTACATTTGGTTTTAACTGCGACTAAAGTTTTAAAATCGACAAACCGGTCATTAAACGGTAAAAACCCCCCTTTTATAATAATAATAATATTACTTATATATATATTTGTATTTTTATAAAAGTAAACTAATATAGCGTTAAGCTTTGTTTAAAAAGATTCCCTGTGGAACGAACCGGACTTACTAAAAACTACACTACTGTACGATTAGGTACACTGCATATAAGTGTTGTAGCAAGGTTTAAGTATATCCATTCTCTAAATAAATAAATATCTTGTGTAAAAATGTATCGTATTTAATAGTATTTCCTTGTAAAAATTAATAGCTATTTTCTATATACCTCGCACGACATCATAAACCAAGGCAATACTTGGTTTTTCCGAGATCTTTCATTTCCAATTCTTTCTTTAGAAGTTGAATGGCTTCATGGATCTCTTTATTTGCACCTATGATATTAAGATCATCAACATAAACAGCTATGATCACATATCCGGATGTTGTTTTCTTAATGAAAACACATGGGCAAATAAGATTATTGGTATACCCTTTGCTTATCAAGTAATCACTTAATCGTTTATACCACATGCGACCCGATTGTTTCAACCCATATAAAGACCTTTGTAACTTGATTGAGTACATTTCTTTGGGTTTTGCATTGGTTGTTTCTGATACCTTAAATCCTTCAGGTATCTTCATATATATATCACTATCAAGTGATCCATAAAGATAAGCAGTCACAACATCCATGAGATGCATTTCTAAATTTTTAGAAACTGCCAGGCTGATTAAGTATCTAAAAGTAATTGCATCCATAACAGGAGAATAAGTTTCCTCATAATCAATTCCTGGTCTTTGAGAAAAACCTTGAGCTAAAAGTCTAGCTTTATACCTTGTAACTTCATTTTTCTCATTTCTTTTTCGCACAAAAACCCATCTATATCCCACAAGTTTCACATCTTTAGGTGTGAGAATGATAGATCCGAAAACTTTTCTTTTATTGAGCGATTCAAATTCAGCTCGTATTACTCCTTTCCAATGATCCCAATCATGTCTATTTTGACATTCTATGACAGATTTTGGTTCTGGATCATCATCATCATTTATGATGTCATATGCAACATTATATGAAAATATCTCATCAAGATTTTTCATTTCATTTCGGTTCCATAATATTTTTGAATGTGCATAATTGGTTGAAAATTCCGTATTGACATCATCAATCTCCTCTGCAGAAGGAGTATTGATTTGTAGTTCTTCTTGAACACTTTCTTTTACCTCATTATCAACTGATTTTCTTTTTCGAGGATTTTTATCTTTGGAACCAATTGGTCTCCCACGTTTCTGGCGTGACAAAGACTCAAGAATGACATTATTGCAAGTTTTTGGAATTTCAATTCGAGCTGGAGCATTTGCTGCTGGTATATATGATTTAGTCACTCTTTTTGTATCTGTAAATGCATCAGGCAATTTATTCGCAAGTTCTTGCATATGCATTATTTTTTGAACTTCGGTCTCGCATTCTTTTGTGCGAGGATCAAGATACATTAATTGAGATTCACACCATGAAACATCATTTTCTTTATTTTTTATTTCTTCCCCTAATCTAGGGAATAATGTTTCATTGAAGTGACAATCAGCAAAACGTGCTGTAAAAACATCACCCGTCATGGGTTCAATATATCTTATTATTGAAGATGTTTCATATCCAACATATATTCCCATCATTCTTTGAGGACCCATTTTAGTGCGTTGTGGTGGTGCGATAGGGACATAAACCGCACAACCAAATGTTCTAAGGTGGGAAATATTTGGCTGATGGCCAAAAGCAAGTTGCAAGGGAGAATATGTATGACTTGCGCTTGGTCTAATGCGAATCAATGTTGCAGCATGCAAAATTGCATGACCCCATACAGATACTGGGAGTTTTGTTCTCATTATCAATGGTCTAGCTATTAGCTGCAATCGTTTAATTAATGATTCAGCTAAACCATTTTGTGTATGCACATGGGGAACATGATGTTCAACAATAATCCCAATAGACATGTAAAAGTTATTAAATGCTTGAGACGTAAACTCACCGGCATTATCTAGTCTCACCCTTTTAATAGTATAATCAGGAAAATGTGCTCTCAATTTAATAATTTGAGCAAGAAATTTTGCAAATGCCATATTTCGACTTGATAATAGACAAACATGAGACCATCTACTAGATGCGTCTATTAGAACCATAAAATATCTAAATGGTCCATATGGTGGATGAATTGGTCCACATATATCACCTTGAATTCTTTCAAGAAACATTGGTGATTCTTTTTCAACCTTAAGAGGTGATGGTCTTATTATCAACTTTCCAAGTGAGCATGATGTACATGGGATAAGTGCATCATGAGGGATCCTTCGATCCGCCAATGGATGTCCATGTGTATTTTGTATTATTCTTTTCATCATTGTTGATCCTGGGTGGCCTAATCTCTCATGCCACAAACTGATCATTACAGGATCACATGATTTTTCTTTAACTACCACATTTACTTCAGGTACATTTATATGTGTATAATGTAAACCAGAATGAAGTCTTGGTAGTTTTTCAATTACACGATTCTTATCAGTGATACTTAAATATTTTTCATTTTCTGTTGCCACTGACTGATAATCATATCCATTTTGGTATATGTCAGAGAAACTTAACAAATTTCTCTTTGACATTGGAGAAAATAAGGCATTATTTATCAGAAAATTCGTACCATTTGGTAACATGAATTTTGCCTTTCCCATTCCTTTTATTAAGTCCACAGGACCTGATATAGTATGTATAGTTCCTTCCGTTGCTTTCAAGTCTGTGAAATATTTTTTAGATTTGAGTATGGTGTGAGTGGCACCACTGTCTGCAATACAAATATCTCCACCATTTAACTGATTTTTTACTCCAGCAGTATACATCATGAACTTCAAAAATAATATGAGAAACAAATAATGAGTACATAATTCATCAATATATTACATTCAAGATATGTTACAAACGATAGCACATAATAAGGAAATATGTAGTAAACTAGATATGGTCTAGATTGAAAATCTACAACCATTTATTTAACGGGAACATATAATAGGATATATATATATATATATATATATATATATATATATATATATATATATATATATATATATATATATATATATATATATATATATATATATATATATATATATATATATATATATATATTAGAAATTTATTCATTAAAGTAGTCACAAGTTGGCTCAGTGATTTTTGTATCAAGGTCATCCACAAGATTTGCTTCTTTTCGTTTTTCCTTTAGGGATTCTTGATACCGATTAACAGAATTCTGATTTGTTCGGCAGTTTTTAGACCAGTGGCTAATTTTACCACATCGGTAACAAGAATCTTCAACATTCTTTGAAGAGCCTTCTTCAACATTGTGATTTGTGGGATTGTATGGTGTTTGAATTTTATAATTTTGTGGATTATTATTTCTTTGTCCACGACTACTACCACCACGACCACGACCACCACCACGACCATTACCATAAGGGTGATTTCGAACATAGTTATGATTTTTATTATTGTTATGGTAATTTCCATGATGATGGTTTTGGCCAATATGGCCACGAACTTGTCCACGCCCTCGTCCATGTGCATTTCTTCTTTTATTATTATTATTGTTAATAGCATTAGCTTCAGGAAATGCTAGCGCACCGGTAGGACGAGATTCTTGATTTTTCATCAGTAATTCTTTATTAACTTCTGCAACTAAGAGATAAGTTTGAAGTTTGGAAAAAGTTTGATAATTCTGCAATCTTAAATTTTCTTGCACAATTATGTTTGCAGAATGCATTGTGGAGAAATTTTTCTCCATCATATCAGCATCACTTATTTCTTGACCACAGAATTGAAGCTTTGAACGGATCTTGAACATGGCCGAGCTGTATTCACTTACCTTTTTGAAATCTTAGAACCTTAGATTTCTCCATTCTTCCCTCGCAGCTGGGAGTAATATTTCCTTTTGATTATCGAATCTACTCTTGATACTTTTCCATAAAACATGTGGATCTTTGATAGTGAGAAACATATGTTTTAAAGTGGTATCAATATGTTTGCGAATAAAAGCAATTGATTTTAATTTATCTTGATCGGAACAAGTATTATTTTCTTTTAAAGTTTCTAGAATACCCAATGATCCAAGATTTATTTCTACGTCCATAACCCATGATGTGTAGTTTTTTCCCGATACGTCTAAGGCATCAAACTCAAGCTTTGATAAGTTTGACATTTTCTATTTTCAGAAAGATGAACAACATAAATCATAATCATAATCAATTTTTTTTATAGACAAATAACAACATGAAATTATAATTAGTTTAGATTCATAAGTAGCAAACAAAGAAATAATGGTATGATTACAAATAATAAAACCATAAGGGAAGGATAGAATATAGGTTCATATTATATTATTAATAATATTATTATAATATATATTAAGTTATAATATATATTATTATAATATATTTTTCTTATTTTAACTTTTAAGATTTACTTTTAATAAAAATACAAACTACTTTTTCTTATTTTAACTTTTAAGATTTACTTTTAATAAAAATACAAACTACTTTTTCTTATTTTAACTTTTAAGATTTACTTTTAATAAAAATACAAACTACTTTTTTTTATTTTAACTTTTAAGATTATAAATTTAAGAATAAACATTAGTATGCATGAAATAAATAATGATTAATTGCATAAGTAATCATAAATGTTAGATAACATATAAAGACCCCATCGTATTCGTATTGATCGAAATTAATCTCGACCCATGATACCGTGTTGTCAAATGACGTGTTGCGTACATAAAGTACCGTGTTGTCAAATGACGTGTTGCGTACAATCATGAGGTCTTATTAACATAAATATAAATGTTAGTGAAGTTAATAAGAGTTAGATTACAAAAAATATAATTCAGGCGGTATAACCGACCATATATAACTTAAATAACATAAATATAAATGTTAGTGAAGTTAATAAAAGTTAGATTACAGAAAAATAATTCAGGCGGTATAACCGACCATATATAACTTAAATAACATAAATATAAATGTTAGTGAAGTTAATAAAAGTTAGATTACAGAAATATAATTCAGGCGGTATAACCGACCATATATAACTTAAATATAAATGTTAGTGAAGTTAATAAAAGTTAGATAATTTCTTATCTTGATTAGTGACGTGTGCTTGCTTAGATAAACTTTGATTATACGGAGCACTTCGTGCTGATAACGTGTTATAATTCAGTAGGCTTATAACTACTTTTAGTGGCCTAGTTCTTGACTGTAGAGTAATAAGTATATAGAGAAAATATGAGAGAATATGAGAGAATATGAGAGAATATATTTTAGTGTATATTTTATAAACTCATAACACACATATTTATACTCAAAAAATCTACTATACAATATCTATAATAATAATAAAATTAACATCCAATTTAACTTTTATAACACATTTTTTTTATTTTTTTTTTTAAGGTACAAAAGGATCATTTAGGTACATCTCCATAAGCTTCAATATTCACCAAATAACAACTACCAAATCGTTTTCAACAAAATGAACATTAGCTACATATTTGTTTTTATAAAGCATGAATGTTAACGATCCATGGGTTCGACAGTAGTCTTGAAAAGGAGAACATAAACTTTGTTGATAGAAAAATACAAGAAACCGCCTAAAGAATGTGTGACATACGACCCAAAGCTGGTTCCCACGATGCAGTGCCATGCCGGCCCGTACGAGGAGTCAAATTCCTATAAAACAATTAGTACAAAAGTTAGGTAAATATTGCGCATTTGTTCAAACAAGAACATAAAATACAATAAGAAATTGAGAACGTAAGAGGGGTAAAAAAAAAAAAAAAAAACTCTCTAGTACTTTTGCATGAACATATCTAGTACTCCGTATATTGTTTTGTGATAAATTAGAATATTCGATTTCGATATCACAAGTAAAAAAAAAAGAAAACTCCGTAAACTAATATATTGTACTACGTATTATATTCTCCAAGAATCCACAATATCTTTAAAAATGTTGGAGAAATTAGATAGCGTATACTCCGTAATATGTTTTTATTCTTTATATCTTTTTTCTCCATTACAAAAAGTTAAAAGCTGGAAACAGAAAAACGTCATTATAATATTCTCCCAAGAACTTGATGGGAACATGTCCATGAAAAGCTACACACAATTCAACAGTACCTTGTGTCCTTGTCTTACTAAACTAAAACCATGAATCTCTCTAGTATTATTACTCCGTATGATTTAATATAATTTATAGAAAATCTGGGTGTTAAAAGGTTAACTTAATGGATAAATAAATAAAGTTTATTTATTTTATTTTTAAATTTTTTTTTTCTATTTAGACTATTAGGTCACTACTAAATTATTCATTATCTTAACATGTCACATAGCACTCAAATTCTATAACTAATTCATAGAATCCTATAACTAAACACTGAATTAAATATCACCTTTTTATTTAGAAAAAGTAAATTCGATAGATTAGATTAGATTAGCAATTACGATTTACAATTAGCAACATTAACAATAGCAGAAAAATCTATATGTAAAAAGATTACAAAAAGATCGAGATATAGAACAAATAAATAAATCTGACACTATAAATAAACAAATTTGACCACCTGCTTTGGAATTGCATTGCTTGTCCCCTTTTCCTTTTTAACAAAGTAGTACGAGTCTAAGAAATGAAACAATTACTCCTATCTATGTTTAATACGGAGTAAGACTTTCTACAGTACAAATGAAACAGTAGAAAACATTGAAAGTCATGAAAAGAGAAAATAAATGTGATTTCTTTGTATGTGTGTGTTAAGGTTACACGGACGGCTAATTATAAGTGTTGATTGTATTTACAAACACCCTGCAAGCACAAAAATCCCATAAGAGAAACAACCAAACTAGAAAGAAAAAAAAAAAAAAAAAAAAAAAATACTCTTGTGAACCAGAAAACTACCAAATGTATTTTAAAGTTTATTGACTGCTAGTGGATCATACTTGGATAACACAGTCAAATAATTAAAGAAGACATTAGTAGGTAATTATGCATTATCTTGACTTGAAATTATCTTTAGAAAAAATGACCCTATAAATATTAAAATTAATGTAAACTCTATCTCATGCAAATGCAACACTCTCAAAACCCTGTAGTAAGAGCTCTAATACATTCAAGATATGGTAATTATAACATAAAAAAGATTGAAACTTTGCAGTATATTATAGTATTAGTATTTAGTATAAGTGAATGAATTAATATAGATAGATGAATATATATTATACCTTCTTGAGGGCAAGAGCAAGGCGTTTGCTGTCAATTTTGATTCCATTCCCAGTAGAAGACAGTGAATCAACATGATCATTAGCACATTTAAAAGCTTTATTTTGCAAAACAATCGGCATATCAGAAGCTTTGACTTTGATGTTTAGTTGTTTATGAAGGTTTTGTTGATCATTAGCTTTCTTTTTTTGTATCAAATTATTCAAGAATTTACTTCTTCTTTCTAACTCTTTCTCTGCTTCCTCCATAGCATCATAACCTTGATTTTGGATTCAAATTAGTTAATATTGCAACTTGTGTGTGTTTTCAAGAAATGGGAGTTTGGTGTTTTGTGATGAGTGAAAAGTAAAAGGTACTACACATATTGTTTGCTAACATAAAATACAATTGTTTTCCCTCCTTCCAAAACAATTCAAATTTAATTTAATTTTATATCTTTAAAAAAATGGTTTTTGTCTTTTTTTTTTTTAAAGGTAAGTTGTCGGCATCACTTAGAGGAACTTAACCACCTTCGCGATCATTTGCCACCTACACACGCACTTTCGGGAGAAAATTCGAATCGCATTGCAGAAACCCGATACTTAAACCATCCCGAGGGACAGGCGGACCGAGTTTGAATACTGAATGGATCCGAGAGAAAAACCCCTTGCGGATCAATTCGGAAGCTCCATATTTCAGGCAAATTAATTAAGAAGGTGAGCTGAGCGAGACTCGAACTCATGACCTCAACCCTAGGCCCAAACACAAGGAATGGAGATTCCACTTGTTTTTTGAAAAAACAATATGAAATTGCTATTGTGTTCTTGTGTTGTCGAAGGCTTTTTTTTTTTTTTTTTTTTTTTTACAAATAACTATTTCTATTACAATGTTAAGATTTTGCTTCAAATTGTAAGGCTAAGTTTTATGGAACATTCACTGAGACCTATTGTAACGCAGAGTGTTCACATCATTTTTATTATCCAACACAACACTAACACCTCGTAGCGCGGCGTGTTGGTGGCTCAATATGCTAATATGCTGGCGTGTTGTTGCTTGGCTTGGGAAAGAAACATGGCGTGTAAGCAACATGGCAATTCGTGGTTGGTTGATGGCAAAATTTTATTATAAATAAATTTAAAAAATAAATATTGGTAGCACCGAAATTTTACTTATTTTATACCCATATTGCGGTGCTATCTTCCTCAAAATTCACACAAAAATGACTTATTCCTTTGCTTATTGGAGAAAAATGAGGCGGCGGCTGGATAACAACAGACGATGACCTGGATCGGACCGAAGACTTATTACTCTTTTTTGAATACATTTTGTTGAGAACTCTTATGTGCTTGGTTAAATGGACCCAATGTTCTAAATTGATCCCTTAGGTTGACTTAGAATAGTGATATTGGTACATTAACGAATTGGACCTCTTAATGTATTCGGTATGCGCGAATAGAACCGCCGGATTAAGTCTCGTAGTGTAATCATATGTCACGACCCTACTTTTTCCGTTATCTTTTACAGTTTATTATTTAACGTCCGTTAACTGTTATTCGTGTCACGTCATTTCTATGACTTATTATTATTTTAATAATAATATATTATTTAATATGTGTTATATGAATATTTGTATTCGTATTTAAAATCGTACGTTTCTACGTGTCGTAGATTTCTATTCGGCAAATCATTTTGGTTTTCAAACCAACGGTCAGACTTTTGAGATTTTTAAATCCAAATTATTTTAAATGTGATATTTTTATATCATATGATTATATAGTGTTTATATATTTTATTTGTCGGGTGTGCCTATCTCTCCGAAGATTTAATCGTGTAGCGGTGTTTTCGCGTTTCGGGCTTCGTACGGGTGTTCGGGCTAAAAGCTAATTGTCATTTATCAAATTTGGGCCAAAGGGGCCCTCATCAGTTCATAAATGCCAATTGTGTTTGATATTAAGAGATGAATTTTACGTGCGCATTCGAGGTTTAAAAGGCTATTTTATAAGGTTTTCATAATGGGTAACAAGTCAAGACGAAAAGCAAAAACGAGGATTAAAACGAGAAAAAGACGCGAAAAAGTGCCCAGCCGCAAATTGCGGCTGGTGAGCATAAGTGGCGGCTGGCTTGGTGTAAAAATTTTGCTCAGGTCAGATGCGGGCATAAGGAGCTTGGTTTTTCCGGCTGGGCGTAATTTGCGGCTGGTGAGCATAAATTGCGGCTGGATGTATTTTTGGATAGAATTTAGAGCCGGATTTGAGGGATTTCATGCTTGGGGAATAGCCTACTTCATCCCTATATAAGGTAAACCCTATGCTACGAATTGAATACCTTTTCCATCAGTTTTGAGAGCTAAAAACACACAAAATCACTTCATCAATCATCATCAATCATCGTCAAACAAATATTCAAGCTTGGATTCAAGTGGTGTTCATCATGCAACTTCAAGAAACAACTATGATCATCATCACCAACATGCTTGGCTAGTCTCTTTTACTTTATTCCTTGCATGGACAATTATTGTATGCTTAGTTCTTCATTTATTTATGTGATTCTTGATTTTGTAATCCTTATGTCTTTTGGTTTAGAACTTCATTGAATCTTTTGAATTATCAATTAATGCAAGTTTAAAAGTTATTGATTGTTACAAGACAAGTGATTGTTATTTAACATCTTGTGCTTAATCCACCCTAGTTATAATTTAGTATAGGGATAAAGACAACGTGTGTAAGTAGTATTATTTGTACCCAAGATAATTATAAATTGGAAAACCGAAGAAGTCTTGTCTATGAGGTTTAATTGATAATTTGATAGCATAAGGATTTGTTGAACTAGTGCATGCATAATTGGGATTGTAAAGGAATAAAGGCTTTCATCCAATTGATTACAACCATTTCATATAGTTCATTGTTTATGCTCTTAAATACTCAAAGTTTGCACTTGCTTAGTAATTGTCAATTTAGTCTTTACTTTAGTTAATCTTAGTTAATCACAAACAAACCAATCTTGAAATTGCTTGCTAGTTAACATAACTTCCCGTGGAACGAATCCTGCTTACCCTATCTAAAAGTAATTAGGCTATTTTTGACCGGCCCTTCGACACCGATCAGGCCCACCGCCATGCATATCTCGACCGAACCCCTTAAGGGGAGGGGTGTTTGGTGCATTTTTACTAAACTTGTGGTATTAGATCATAATAGCTCACTACTTACCTCATTTGAAACCTAATCACATTTTTCTCACTTTCTCCTCTCCTCTTCCTATCCTCCTTGCCGTCGCCTACACACACCAACATCATCATCATTTGTTTTTTCAAGCTTGAAGATTTAGAGCTTTCATCATTTCCGGATTCACCGCATCGTTCTCTTCGCATCTATACTAATCAATTCTTGATTAGGGTATAAACCCTAACCCTAGATTTTTTCATTTTTATTCATTTTTACTGTTTTTGATGTTATTATGGTTGTATAGTACTTGTGTATTGTTGTATTGATGATTGGATGCATAAAAATACTCGTTTGTGTATGTTTTCGGTTTGATTAATTTTGGACAGCGGAATTTTTGGTAAAATCATTACACTTAACAGATGTTTGTGGTTAATTAAAGTATTGAGATGAGTTCCTCTCATCAAGACAATAATTTTAGGCTTTGGATTTATGTTATTTCGAGTTTCGGATCAAAAGTTATGCCCGATTTAGGGTTATGATGAAATTAAAATGTAAAAATGATTTTGATCAGGTGGGGTCCGACTTTGTGACCATCTTTGGAGTCTCTATGGTGTACCATTGGGTTAGGATTGATGATTGGATGAACATTCATGTTCGGATCATCGAAATCCGAGCCACGGATTATCCGGAATGGCTAAAACAAGATTTAAAATGGATTAATGAATATGTTTGGCTAATGGCTGTAGGTCACGACTTATAAACTGAACTTAGGGTATTCTTTGTGACAACCCGGAAATTTCCGAACAAATTTAAACTTTATCTTTATATTATTCCGACACGATAAGCAAAGTTTGTCAAGTTGAATCTCAAGAATTTTAAACTATGTTCATACATTCATGTAACCTCGACCAAATTCCAACGATTCACGAACCATTATATAAATGGATATGATTATATATGTGTATAGGTATAGTTATATTAATTAAAAACGTTAACAAAGTATTAAACGTATAATACTTTACATGAATGTATTTGTTTCAATATGTTTATCGATGGAATTAGAAGATGATACCAAATGATTGATTAATCAGGTACATTGTATGATTGCGAGTCTCTGTTGAGAGGTCCACTTTGATTTAGACAACCTTTTCTTTTTAACTATATTCGGAATATTTGGTAAAGTAATTTACATGTAAGAATAAATGTGTCAATTGACGAAGGTTAGACAAAAGTTAGTGGAGAACTAGATTTCATAATATTCGACTGACATATTTTCAAACGTAAGAAAATGATTTCAAAAACTGAATTATTGTAATCTGTTATTTATAAAGGTAAATTGAATTAGCAGAATTTAAGCTTCATATTATAAAGGTATATATACATAGTGTTTCTTAAACGAAAACGTTTTTCGATATAATAGACTTTTATTATTAAGAACGTATTATGACATAACAACTTCTACCATTATAACCTTTGTAATAAAATGATTTTGAATATAAAATAATTTGATTATTAAAATGTCTTTATGAACGTTTGTATATAAATGAATTATATCAATTTTAAACATTAAAATACAAATATTACGAAATAATATTTCTTATTATTTAAACGATTTCAAAATATATAAGTTTTGAATATCATTAGTTTTGAAAAACTATATATTATATTTCAAATTTATATTTCGAAATGAAAATATATATATATATATATATTTTAATTTCGTCATAAAACGTTTCGATAATATGTATATACAACGAGACGATGATTTATAGAAGTAAATGACCAAAACACTCAAATGCATAAGTTACACTTCGTGTAATGTAGTTTACTAATGATTTAAGTCTATATTTTGATAAGGGTACGAGTCACTAAATATAAAGTGCTAGTTTTCTAAGTGTACGAAAATGAGTTCAAGAATCTGGAAACGGAACATTAGTCGAGTGACAACGTACGAGTCATTGGAACAAAAATTACATTTTTACCATGCACGTAAATATAATATAATATATAATTAATTATATAAATTAAATATATTATATATAATAATATTATACGAGTGTCGGCAAGGAAAAACAAACGAACCAGGCTGGTGACAGTTGGCCATGCGATCGCATGGCCATATGCCCATGACACCATGCGATCGCATGGAGGAGGATTCCAGGACAACTGCTATAAAACTCGACTTATTTCGAACACAAAACACACATACATTCATATTACTCCGTATATATTTATTTAGTTTATTATATTTATAAAAATTATTATTAGTAATCTAAATATTATTATTAGTAATATTAATAGTATTATTAGTAGTATATTACCTAAAATACTACTACGAGGTCATGAGCGAATTATTTCAAGACGGGGTTTTCAAGTAGGATAGGGCTAAGGAAATTATGGGTTATAGCTATGGAGATTATGGGTAATGTTTGAGGGTATGCTCGTGAGTCAAATCTAGTGTTTATCATCTCCGTTGCGTCTACGTACTTTCCTGCAATATTGAATCACAATATTGATATGTGAGCACTTATAACTTAACTTTTATATATTAATAGTGTATCCCTGACTAGTGCTCGACTATATATGATTATGCATGTTTGTATGTTTAATTTTGTCGTTATATAGTTTATGATAGATCATGAATTTAATACATATACTACTGAGATATGGTATATGATATGCATGTCGTTGGAAAGCTGGCGAAAAATTAAGAACTTTTCATTTAGAACTTGTGTGGTTTCGATGAACGAATTAAAAGATATAGTCAATTGAATTATTTATAATTTTAAGTATTATTATTAAAATAATTATTATTATTACTATCGTCATTATTATCGTCGTTATTATTATTAACTAATAATAATTATTATTATTATTATTATCATTATCGTTATAAATGTTATCATTAAAAATTGTCATTTTTATTAGTATTACTATTGTTATTATCATTAAGATTATTATTAACATTATCATTATTATTATTATTATTATTATTATCATTTTTATTATTATCATTAAAATAGTTATTAGTAATATCATTAATGTTATTATAATATTTATTATTATTAGTATCATTATCATTAAAATTAATATTAGTATCATCTAATTATTATGATTAATATTATTATCATTATTATGAATGCGAGATAAAAGAGGACTAAAAGCTATTAAACAAGTCGAGTAAGAAATAATGAGTATAAGCAGTGTTGCAAAAAACCCGATTACTCGCCGATTAATCTCTGATTAATCATTTTTAAGAGAAATCCGTTCTGATTTCCAAAAATCTGTTTAATTAAACGGTCAACGTAAATTGATGGTTCAAAAGCGAATTTGGTAATCAAAGTCGGTCAAAGTCAAGAATGGTTAATATTTTAACATGATTTAAACTAGAACTTTATAGTTTTTGAGCAAAATGAGTAATTCTAGACAATTATGTTTAAAGTTAATATTTATATTTATGGTTTTTTCCGATATTTATACATATAATTTTTAGAATTTAATATTTAAATGTATAAAGTACAATCCGATTAATCCTCGATGAATCCCCGAATTACCGATTAATCCTTCTAAAGTCCCGACCGATTAATCCCCGAATAGCGAATTTTGCAACCTTGAGTATAAGTATCATGATTCAGTTAAAATAATGTTAAGATTATGATTTAGATAAAATATTATTTTTATTATTATCATTATTATTATTATTAAAAGTATCGTTAAAGTTAAAACTATCATTTTATCAAAATTATCATTTTAATAGAAATATCATTGTTATTATAAAATATCATTATTATTATTAATATTTTAGTATTATTATTATTAAAAATTATCATTTTGAATAGAATTATTATTTTATATAAAATATTAATATTGTTATAAAATATCATTATTATTAAGAATTGTTATGATTAAAATTATCATTTTATAATTAATATCATCATTAGTAAATAAAAATTGTTATTACTATTATTAGTAAAATAATAATAATTATTATTATTTCAAAACAATACAACTTTTATTCATTATTATTATTATCTATAGTATTTAAATATGTGATACAAATATATTTTTATCACACATAATATAATTACATTAATAATACATACCACTATATTTTTATGATATTAAGTGAACATTATAAATTTTATTACTTAAGATATATAAAAGGATATTTTTATCATATATAAATTTTAATATAAATTTTATTAATAAATGACTTGTATTATTTTTACTCTAATAAAATCTGATAAATATATTTAAATATATAAAATGACTATTTAAGTTATATAATAAACATGTATAGATTTTGTAAATCATTTTGGGTTAAATTGACTTTTGTTGACTTTTGCATATCGATCTCGAGCATTAGGATTGTGATACACTATGACCTGACCTAAATTGTTAGACATTTATTTGACCAACATATACGAATATAGCTTCGTGAATCCGAGTCCAACCTTGCACTTGTTCAGTGCCGTCATATGCATTATTGCTACGAAATACAGTTTTGTGAGTTTCATTACTCCTTTTTATATATATTTTTGGGACTGAGAATACATGCGCTGCTTTTATAACTGTTTTACGAAATAGACACAAGTACTTGAAACTACATTCTATGGTTGAATTATTATACTGGATATCACCCTTTTAGCTTGGTAGCCTAAGAATTTGGGAACAACCCCCCAAATTGACGCGAATCCTGAAGATAGATCTATGGACTTTGACACGTCCCATCCGGGTTACGGATGCTTTACTACTTCGATTTTATATACAGATGAGTGTACCTGTATATTGGGGATATTCTAGATGCATTTGTTAATGTCGGTTACCAGGTGTTCACCATATGAATGATTTTTAATTCGCAGGTTATGCGTACTATTTTGTACTCGGGTTATGTGTACAATGATATATCTGAAATCTTGTGGTCTATTAAAATGATGAAAATGAATGTTTATGATAAACTAATGAACTCACCAACCTTTTGGTTGACACTTGAAAGCATGTTTATTCTCAGGTTTGAAAGAAATCTCCCGCTGTGCATTTGCTCATTTAGAGATATTACTTGGAGTCATTCATGGCATATTACAAAAGACGTTGCATTCAAGTCATTGAGTTCAATAAAGATTATTATTAAGAAGATAACAGATTAAGTCATTTATAGATAAGATATATTATGAAAGGGTATGCATGCCTGACAATTTTCAATGAAATGAAAGTTTGTCTTTAAAAAAAAAACGAATGCAATGTTTGTAAAATATAACATATAGAGGTCAAGTACCTCGCGATGTAACCATATGTTATTGTATTCGTTCTTATGGATTAGGACGGATCGCTTCATTCTTGAGCTCACTAATGTATCGGGTTGGTTGGTTAGACGAGGATATATATAAAATTCGTCAAAAATCGACACCCGAGGCTCAAGTTGTGACCCGACGAACTTTTAATTGAACTTATGGTTATAAAAATTGAACCTTAGGTTATAAATAATGATTGTCATTATAATTAAATTACTTATGATATAAAAGTAATTAAATTTAATTAAGACTTATGATATATATTTATTATATCATTTAATAATTACTTATGATTTAATTATTCTTATAATTAAACTTATGATTAATAATACATTTTATTATTAATGAAAATACTTATGATAAGTATTAAACTTATGTTATGAGATTATTATATCAAGACTTATAATAAAGATTAATTATTTATTTATTTATTATAAGACTTAGTTATTATTTAAATATAATACAATTTAATTATTAAATACTTATGGTTTAATAATTATATTAAAATACTTATGATATGATTAATAATTCATTATTAATTAATAATACTTATGATATGATTAAAAATTTATTATTAATTAATAATACTTATGTTATGATTAATATTTAATTAATTAATTAAATACTTATGCTATATTAATTATATCATTTAAACTTATGTTAAGTTTAATAATTTAATTTAATTTAATTAAACTTATGTTATGACATGATTATACATGCATGACTTTAAATAACATTATAACCTATATTATTAATATAATTTACACTTTAATTTCAATGTTGACTAAGTTTGACCAAGGTTGACTTTTGAGTTGACTTTTGGTTGATGTTGACTTTCAGTTGACTTTTGTTGACTTTTCTAATTAAGGAAACTTTCCTAAGTTAAAAAATTTCTAAAAATAGAAACTTTCCAAAAATAGAAACTTTCTAAAAATAGAAACTTTTCAAAAATGGAAAGTTTCCAAAAATAGAAACCTGATAAAAATAGAAACTTTCTAAAAATAAAAAGTACGTGTTATACGATGTCCTGATCATACCGAAACATACCGAGTGTTGTTCTATGCTTATTTGCAACAAGTACTATAACTATCATACTAAGATTTCACCTAAGTTAGTTATTTATATCGATCTACTTTATTTATAGGTCGGCGTTGTGATCATTCTTGATCACTTTACCATTTTCTGTTTGCATTTCTGTGTTGTTGCTACGTTTACGTTAAGGCGAGTTATTGTCCCGTTTTCATACTATTTAAAGTATTTTGGGATGAGATTACATGCATTTTTGTTTTACGTTTAGACACAAGTGAAAATAAATTTAAATTATTCATTATGAGTTGAACAAAAATATTCTCTAGTCTGGTAACTGTAATCACTGGTTTCTACTGGTGAACGCGAATCCTATGGATAGATCTATCGGGCTTGACAGCCCCATTTCGAGCTAGTCGCGCGTGCAATTTATAATCGGAATGCATTAGTACGTCATTTTTTTTTGAAGATACACCTGTTCAGTGTATATTGTTGTTTGGTAAAGGTATGAAAATGGTTAAGTGGATACCAGGTGACTCATGGATAAATAGAATAATATTTTATGTTTTCTAACATTTGAAATCTTGTGGTCTAAAGTTTATTCGTTATTTTAAAATCTATAATTCACTCAACATTTTGTTGACAGTTTACTCGCATGTTTTCTCAGGTACTTGATTAATTGGCTTCCGTTGTGATAGAAGGTCTGCATGCATGTTGGCAGATTTTTGTTTAAACATTAAACTTTGCATTCTATTTTGTTTTATTACATTGTGGGTGTTTGGTTGACTTGTTTTTGGTCAACTTTGGTTATTTCACATATGTTGGGTTTTTCTAAACTACATATTTTGGTGGGTTTCTTTTTAGGAAATCATTTTTAAATAAAGAACAACGTTGTTTATTAAATTCATATAGAGTTTCGATCAAGCTGTGGGACCAAGTGACGGAGCCATTAAGGGTACTTGACGGGCCATCACATTTGGTATCAGAGCTCTGGTTGTAGGGAACTAGGCGGTCATAATGTGGTTAACCCTTGGTCTTTATGGTGCATTAGAGTCTAGTCTACAGCCCGGTCTTTCTCGATATAGCATTATTATGCACTTCTATTCATATGAGGAATACTTATAAGTTATTGCTTATGTTGTTTCTTTATTGTATGTGGTATGTGGTTTTTCTATTTGCAGAGGTTGACTTCAAGTAATAATTCGGTTCCTCCTCCCGTTTCGCCATCTACCGTTCGACGTCATGCGTATCAGCCCCAAATGGATGACCCGGTGAACTACTACATGTCCACCGTTACCTATATGACCCGAGCCTTCCAGCCGAAGACTCGTATTGATGCTCTAAGTGACTGCATGCGGGCTTTGCCGCATGTTGAGAGACTTGATGAGATTCAGGGTGCCATGGATGGATTCGTTAGCTTCAAGAATGATGTTGAGTTCAAGATTCGTAAGCGTAACCGTGAGGTGGACGCTAGGTTCAAGGCCTTAGAGAGTGTGATACGTGGCCTCAAGATGGAGTTGGAGACGGTTAAGGGTAAGTTGAGGAAGTATGAGACTCCCGAGGAGCCTCGTACCGGACCAGCTTATCACACCCACTCCAAGTAGATGTGATGTAATATTTTCTTGAGTGATTTCATTATTTCATAACTTATTGTCCGTTATACTTTCATTTTGGTGATGTATGACTTTTTTGCAGAGGATTTTGTTTTGGGATATTTTCATTTATGTTATGGATGGTTATTCTTTTTATATCATCTGTTTATTTATCATTATCATGATTATTCCGGTATTGTGACTCTTGGCATGTTATATTATATGTGTAATATAGTGCAGGTATGTTAGATGCTATGTATGATGTATGATTTTTATCATAAGTATGTACGCACGTTGTGGTTATTTCTATAACTATGATAACAACCATGATATTACTCATTAGTGTTCATTGACTATTATTGTAATGGTTAATCTTTCTGCGTTCGATCTATTTCGTTATAATATTGGTATTATTCTTAGTACTAACGGTTGTGTTATTCTGTTTTGAAGATCATGCCTCCCCGTGAGTCCGCCGAAGCTCACATGCAATGTTTGATTTCTGAAGGGATAGCAGCTGCAATGGTAGCTAATACAAATGCTAATGCGAACGGTAACAATCAGGTGGGGTGTTCCCATAAGACTTTCATGGCTAGTCGCCCCCAGGAGTTCAGTGGCACAGAAGGACCTATTAGACTTACCCGCTGGTTTGAGAAAGTAGAGTCTATCTTTCGGGTTAGTAGAGTTCATGATGAGGACAAGGACAGTTTCGCCAGCTGCACTCTCAAGGACAATGCATTAACTTGGTGGAATAATCTGGTAAACAGTTGGGTAATGATGCTGCTTATAGTTTTACTTGGAATGCCTTCAAAGAGAGAATGATCACCCGTTATCGTCCAAGGGGTGAACTTAAGAAGTTGGAGACAGAATTGAAGAACCTAAAGATGAAGGGCACCGATATCGTGCATATGATCAAAGGTTCTTTGAATTAACATTGTTGTGCCCAAATACTTATCCTGATGAGGATCGCAAGATTGAAGCATACATTGATGGGTTGTTTGAGCAGATTGAGACTGGGGTTGACTCTAGTGAGCCCCAGACTATTGAAGCTGCCATCTCTATAGCACATAAGCTAAATGATAAGATACTGAGAAGGGGTAAGAAAGCTACATCGGATACTTGTGATGAAATTGTTAAGAAGACTGATGATGGAAAAGGGAAGTGGGATAACACCCGCAACCAGAATCAAAGTATGCAGAAGAAATACTTCTGGTTTGAATAACCATAGTTAGCGTGTTTTTCCGAGAGGTTATAAGGTTCATGATGGTTACTTTTCGGTTACTTGTAAAAGGTGTTCAAAGCAGGGACACATTGCTAAAGATTATAAGGTGGTCATTCCGGATTCTGCTTCTCCTACTGCAAGTGGTGGTAATAATGGTGGTAATGGTAATGGGAAGTCGAAGAATGGTGGTACTCAAAAGGTCTGTTATGAGTGTGGTAAACCTGAGCATTTCCGTGATACGTGCCCCAATAAGAAGACAACTAAGAACGTATGTGGAAGGGCGTTCAACATTAATGCTAGGGATGCTGAGGAAGATCCAAAACTTGTTACTGGTACGTTCTCGGTCAATGATTTATCAGTTTATGTACTATTTGATTCAGGGTCTGATTTAAGTTTTGTGCCCAATAAATTTAGTCCAAAAATCAAAACACCGTTAACTCCTTTAGATAGAACTTATGTTCTAGAGGTAGGTAATGGTAAGGTACTTACTGCTAAGAGTGTGTACTGTAAGTGTAACATTAAACTGGCGGATAGAGACTTTGAGGTAGATTTAATACCAATTGATCTAGGTAGTTTTGACGTTGTTATTGGTATAGATTGGTTGTCTGAGAATCGTGCTGAAATCGTGTGTTATGAGAAAGCCGTTCGTATTACTAGCATGGTTGGAGAGCCGCTGATGGTTTTTGGGGATAAGAAATGCAGATAGTTAAATCTTATTAGCTGTTTGAAAGTTCATAAATATCTCCGCAAAGGCTGTCATGCTATTCTAGCCCATGTCGTAGATTCTGATAAAGAAGAGAAGAGGATTGATGATGTTCATATTGTTAGAGATTTTTTTGAGGTATTTCCCGAGGATTTACCTGGCCTTCCGCTGCATCGCGTGGTAGAATTTCAAATCGATCTTGTACCTGGTGCTGCTCCTGTAGCACATGCTCCTTATAGACTCGCTCTGCTCGAACTTTAGGAATTGTTGAGTCAACTCCGTGAGTTATTAGACAAGGGTTACATTCATCCCAGTTCGTCCCCCTGGGGAGCTCCTATTATATTTGTTAAAATGAAAGATGGTTCGTTTCGTTTGTGTAAACATTATCGCTAGTTGAACAAGCTTACAGTTAAAAATCGTTTCCCTCTTCCGAGAATTGATGATCTGTTCGATCAGCTCCAAGGTTCGTCTATTTATTCTAAGATCGATCTTCGTTCTGGTTATCACCAACTGCGCGTCAAAGAATATGATATTTTGAAAACCACTTTCCATACCTGTTATGGTCACTATGAATTTCTTGTTATGCCGTTCGGATTGATAAATGCACCTGCAGTGTTCATGGACCTCATGAACCGTGTGTGTAGACCTTATCTGGACAGATTCGTTATCGTTTTTATCGATGATATTCTGATCTATTCCAAGAGTGATGAAGAGCACGAAGAACATTTGAGATTAGTTCTTGATTTGTTGAGGAAAAAAGAGCTGTATGCTAAGTTCTCTAAGTGCGCGTTCTGGTTAAGAGAAGTTCAATTCCTTGGACATGTTGTTAGTAAACAGGGAATACAAGTTGATCCTTTCAAGATTGAGGCAATTGCGAAGTGGGAAATTCTGAAGACTCCCACTCAGGTTCGTCAGTTTCTAGGGTTGGCAGGCTATTATAGAAGGTTCATTCAGGATTTTTCACGAGTAGGAAAACCTCTAACTGCTTTAACGCATAAGGGGAAGAAGTACGAGTGGAAGAGTGAACAAGAGTCTGCTTTTCAAACTCTGAAGAAGAAGTTAACTTCCGCTCCGATATTACCGTTACCTGAGGGTAATGACGATTTTGTTGTCTATTGTGATGCTTTGCGTCAGGGCTTTGGTTGTGTTTTGATGCAGTGAAAGAAAGTTATTACTTACGCGTCACGTCAGTTGAAGATTCACGAACAGAATTATACGACCTATGATTTAGAATTGGGAGCTGTTGTGTTTGCATTCAATATTTAGAGACATTATTTGTATGAGGTCAAAAGTACAGTGTACACTGATCATAAAATGTCTTCAACACATCCTTGATAAAAAACAGTTGAATATGAGGCAATGAAGATGGGTTGAGTTGTTGAACGATTATGATTGTGAACTCCTTTATCATTCAGGAAGGGCCAACGTTAGGGATGGCAATGGCCCAGAAAAAACCTGTGACCCGTGGGTACCCGATCCGCGATGGGCGGGTAAAATCATTAAATTTTACCCGCTGGCACAGGTACGGGTAAACATTTATACCCGCCGACGGGTCGCGGGTATATACTACCCGTCGCGGGTAAAATCCGACCCGTGAATACATGAGACTTTTCTCAATTTACCCACGAATTAATGCTTACAATTATTAAATTTATAAGCTATTTTACTAGTATTTGAATAATGATTAAAAATATAATATTATATACAAGTAAAAAACTTAATTGTCACATCATTATACATATAGCTTCTACATATGGTTTTATAATTAATAAAATTATTTGAATTTTTTAATAAAGAGTTGTATATTATTATTACCCGTGGGTTACCCACAGGTCACGGGTATCCGTGGGTCACGGACATGGGAGAAAAGTTTTTACCCGTGGGCGGGTAACGGGTCTCAACGTGCAAAAAAGAAACCCGGTGGGCGGGTCGCGGGTATATAGAACCCATGCCCATTACCCATGGGCGCCATCTCTAGCCAACATTGTGGCTGATGCTTTGAGTCATAAAGAGAGGGTTGAACCTCGTAGATTTAGAGCCTTTAATATGACAATTTGAACTAACCTCGCTAGGAAGATTCTTGAGGCACAACAAGAAGCCTTGAAGGAGGAGAACTTCGTAAACGAGAGGCTCAGAGGCTTGGGTAAACAGTTTGAGGTGCGAACCGATGGTACTCGGTACTTTGCGGGACGTCTTTGGGTTCTGAAATTTGGTGGTTTGCGACTACTTGTTTTAGATGAAGCTCATAAGTCTAGATACTCTATTAATCATGGTTCAGGAAAGATGTATCATGAACTTAAGGAGCTATATTGGTGGCCTAATCTGAAAGCTGATGTGGCTATGTATGTGGCTAAGTGTTTGACCTGTGCTAAGGTTAAAGTTGAATATCAGAAACCGTCCGGAGTTTGGTGCAACCAGAAATTCCCGAGTGGAAGTGGGAAGGTATTACGATGAATGTTATTACGAAGTTACCAAGGGTTGTGGGTGGTTATGATACCATTTGGTTTATTGTTGAACGACTCACAAAGTCAGCTCATTTCTTGCCAATTAAGGAAACATATTTGATGGAGAAGCTTACTTGTTTGTATTTGAAGGAAATTGTTTCAAGACATGGTGTTCCTGTATCCATTATTTCAGACCGAGACAGTCGATTTACATCAAGGTTTTGGCAATTCTTACAGGAAGCTTTGGGAATAAAGTTGGATATGAGCACCGCTTATCATCCACAATCAGATGGTCAGAGTGAAAGGACCATTCAAACGTTAGAAGACATGTTGCGAGCATGCGTCATTGATTTTGGTAATGGTTGGGATAGATATTTGCCGTTGGCTGAATTTTCTTATAATAACAGCTATCATGCAAGTATTAAAGCCGCACCGTTTGAAGAACTGTATGGTAGAAAGTGTAGGTCTCCTATCTGTTGGAATGAGGTTGGTGATGCTCAACTCACAAGCCCCGAAATTATTCATGAGACTATCGAGAAGATCGTACATATTAAAGAAAGGTTGATAACCGTCAGGAGTCGGCAAAAGAGCTATGCCGATGTTAGAAGGAAAGATTTAGAATTTCAAGTTGGTGATTGTGTCATGTTGAAGGTATCACCATGGAAAGGTGTGGTACGTTTTGGTAAAAGAGGAAAGTTTAATCCTCGATTTGTTAGACCGTTTGAGATTATCGAAAGAATTGGAGGGCTTATCGTTTGAAATTGCCACAAGAGCTTAGCATTGTTGATGCAGCAGAGGGTGTACGAAATACTATTATTTTTAATACGAAATACGGTACAATTTACACAAGTGTTAATTATTTATATATGGGATATACCTAAACCTTGCTACAACACTTATAGGCAGTGTACCTAATCGTAGAGTAGTATAGTTTTTAGTAAGTCCGGTTCGTTCCACGGGGAGTTAGTTGATTACGTACTATATTTTTATAGAACTATATTTTTGCAAATATATATATATATATATATATATATATATATAAGTAGTAATATTATAAAAGGGAGTTTTACCGTTTAATAACCGGTTTGTCGATTTTAAATAAAGCGTAAAGATAAATGACGATAATTAAAATGCGTAAAATAAATAACAATATTTAAATGACGATATATAAAATTGCGAATAATAAAATGACAATAATTAAAAGTACGATGAGAAATACAATAAAAGAATTATACTTATTTAAACTTCCGTAATTATGATGTTTGACGTTTTGATTTTAATTTATTACTCTGGGTTAATTGTCCTTTGTCCTGGATTTATTTGAAACCTATCTGGTTTTTGCCCATAATAGTCCATCGGTCATAATTATAAAATGTTCGTCAAATTAACCTTATTCCCGAAGTCAAATATTCCAACTAATTAGGGATTTAAACTGTAACAAGGTTTTAATACTTTGTTAATAATTACACCAGGTTTTCGACTGCGTGTAATTCAAGGTTTTAATACTTTGTTTACAATTACACAAATTACCCTTGTATGTAATCCACCCCTGTTTTAATGTGTCCATTGACTATTAATCCATCCCCGTCTTCGGTTAAATGAACAATTATTAGTATTTATAAATATCCCGCTCACCGTACCCGATCAAGCGTATATGGTTATTTATAGTTACGTCAAATTGTAAATCTCTATATTAATCAAATATAAAGTCCATTAATAGCCCATAGTCTAATTTTCACAAGTGTCAGTCTTTTGTCCAAACCCCAATTATGGTCCAAAACCCAATAACCCCGTCTTAATATTTAGTCCAACATCACGATTACTTCGGCTCAAATAAGCATAATAATAACCTAGTTACGAGAAATTAATTTAAAAAGGAGAATTTAACTTACAATGATTATTTATCGCGAAGCTTTACACGGGCAGAATTTCGACTTTAAAACCCGTAAAACATTCGTTACATTACTCAAACTAACTAATATAAAACTAAACTATATTATATATATATATATATATATATATAACAGAGGGAGAGAAATATGGATATGGTGTAGGTTTTCATCGAGCAGATGGCGTGGGCTTTTATAGGCGAACTCTGACATCTTTAAGCTCCGCGATCGCTATGGTTTGGCCTTGGTATCTCCGCGATCGCGGGATGCCTCTTTCCAGCACATCACTCGAATTAAACGTGAGATGCTGCTGAATTTTTATATATATAATATATATATAATATTATGTAATTATATATATATTATATTATATTCTTGTGCATAGTTGACTTGTAATTTTAGGTCCATTGTCTCGTACGTTGATACTCGGTTTATGTCTCGGTTCCGGTTTCTCGAACATCTTTTCATGTGATGTAATATCGTGTACTTTACGTTTCGCAACTTGTAATTTGCACAAAAATAATTTTCCTTAACTCCCAAAATCCGCGCAAGTCTTTAACTCACTTTTAGTGGCACTTTTGCAGCTTTAGTGGCACTTTTTCAGCTTAAGTGGCACTTTTTCTTCAATTCTTTAATCTTCGTGCTTCGTCTTCACATTTATTTATTTAAACGATTTCAACTTAAAAATAGAACAATTACAACTAAAAACTTTACATATTGAAAAGATATTGTGACTAAATATATGTTCGTTTGGAGCAATATAAGCTGTTCATGACGTTTTTCATGTATCAAATTTGAAGAAGTGTTTGGCCGAGGCCGATGAAACCATTCCTCTTGATGAACTTCATGTTGATAAAAAACTCTATTTTATTGAGGAACATGTCGAGATTATGGATCGAGAGGTTAAGACACTCAACCAAAGTAGAATTCCTATCGTCCGAGTTAGATGGAATGCCAGATGCAGACCCGAGTTCACTTGGGAATTTGAAGATCAGATGAGGCAGAAGTACCCGCATTTGTTCCCAGATGTCTAGTCAACACCTTCACCTGCTTAGGGTCAGTTTCTTAGGGTCAGTTTCTTACCAAACACGTCTATCATTGCTTTAGCCGTGTTTAAGAATGGTCTTCCTAATATGAGAGGAACTTGAGAATCTTCTTCCATGTCCAGAACAACAAAATATACTAGAAATACTAAACTACCAACTTTAACTAGCATGTTCTCCATCATCCCTCTAGGATATTTTATTGATCGATCGGCTAGTTGTATGCTTATTCTTGTTGGTTTCAATTCTCCAAGGTCTAGTTTAGCGTATAGTGAATACGGCATTAAATTTATACTAGCACCTAAGTCTGCCAATGCTTCTATTGAACTAAGACTACCCAGAAAACATGGAATTGTGAAACTTCCTGGATCAGATAATTTTTCTGGTATCTTATTCAACAGCACTGCTGAACAATTAGCATTCACAGTAACAGCCGAAAGTTCTTCCATTTTCTTTCTATTTGAGATTAGATCTTTCAGAAATTTATCATATCTAGGCATTCCTGAAATCACATCAATGAAAGGAAGATTTACATTTATCTGTTTAAACATATCCAAGAATTTGGATTGCTCGGCTTCAAGTTTCTCTTTTTTCATTTTACTCGGGTAAGGAAGTGGTGGTTGGTATGGTTTAACATAAGGTTTAGCCTTAACTGTGTTATCTTCATTAACCTTTTCAACTACCGGTTCTTTTTCCTTATCTTGATCAGGTTGTGGTTCTTGTTTATTAGGAATAGTTTCATCAGAAGTTCCAGGTATTTTAGGTGGTTTAAGTGTTGTACCACTTCTTGTAGTAATGGCTTTAGCTGTTTCATTCCGGGAGTTTGCATTTGTATCACTAGGTAAACTTCCCGGTTTTCTTTCACCTATTAACCTTGCTAGGTTACTTACTTCTTCTTCCAAATTTTGAATAGAAGCTTGTTGATTTCTAAATGCTTGAGCATTTTGTTCATTCGTTTGTTTCTGAGATGTGAAAAACTGCGTTTGAGTTTCAACTAGCTTCGTCATCATATCTTCTAAATTTGGCTTTTTATCATCGGTTTGTGGTGGTTTGTTTTGAAAATTAGGTCTTTGCTGGTTGTAAGTATTGTTGGATATTTGTTGATTGCTAGGACCTTGTTGGTTGTTGTATGGAATATTTCGGTTATAATTCTGGTTTTGATTGTAAATCGGTCTTGGCAGTTGATAATTATTCTGATAATTATTTCCAGGCCTTTGGTTTATGTATGAAATATTCTCTCTTTGTTCCATTGTTAATTCAATACTGAGACAATCTTTTGTCAAATGTGGTCCTCCACACTGCTCACAACTAATTCGTATTGAGTGGATATCTTTAGTCATATTTTCCATTCGTCTCTCGACAGCATCTATCTTTGCAGAAATGGAATCTAAGTCATGGCTAGAATCGGCTCTAGCTGCTTTAGATGATCTAACGATATCTTTTTCTTGATGCCACTCATGTGAGTGGGAAGCAGTGTTATCAATAATTTTATAAGCATCAGTTTCAGTTTTCTTCATACTAGCTGCTATATCTATGTCTTTCCTTGTAGTGATGTCGCATCCTTGGTAGAATATTTGTACTATTTAACAGGTGTCTAAACCATGTTGCGGACATCCTCTCAATAACTTTCCAAATCTGGTCCAAGCCTCATATAGAGTTTCATTTGGTTTCCGTTTGAACGTAACAATTTTTCCTTGAAGTCTTACGGCTTTAGATGCCGGAAATAATTGTTTAAGAAATTTTTCAACTAAAACATCCCATGTATCGATCGCCCCTTCAGGTAACGATTCCAACCAATCTTTGGCTTCTCCCTTTAAAGTCCAGGGAAATAACATGAGATATATCTGTTCATCCTCAACTTCTCTTATTTTAAATAGTGTGCAGATCCTATTAAAGGTACGAAGATGTTCGTTTGGATCTTCCTTTGGCGCACTACTAAATTGGCATTGATTAGTCACCATATGTAGAATTTGTCCTTTGATTTCATAATCTGGTGCATTAATGTCTGGATGAGTATTGCGTGACCTTGGCCAGTACGTTTAGCTCGCATTCGGTCTTCCATACTTAAAGGTTCTGTTACTTCCATAATTGAATTTGTTGAATCTGAATCACTAGAGGATTCTGATTTAATGGTTCGTTCCTCAACAATCTCTGTTTGAATGATTGGTGGTTCCGGAGAAAAAATTAATGGTTCAGGATCTATGAATCGTCCCTGAATATTCTCCGGATTCTCAATTGTGAGGTCGGGTTCAAAAAATGGATTATCGGAAATTTGAATTGGAGTACTTGGTAGACTGGATGACGATTCTAAAGAAAAATCAACGGCGACAATATTTGCTAGATGTCTTGATCTGGTTACAGGTGGTGAACGTACAAAAGGTGGTGAACGTCTTGCTCGGTGCATTCACTTAATATCCTATTAGTTTTTAAAAGGAAAGAAAAATTATATAAGTTATCCAATTAATAGACTTTTCTGATTTTGCCCACGTTTCGAATAGCCAAAAGATGCAGCAGAGGGGCAGGATTCGTTTGGTCTCAATATAATTGAGTACTGTTTGGCTCCAATAACCCGGTCCACGTACAAATCCAACTATTACTACGAACTAGAAAATTTTGATGTCTATCAATTTAACCACTTAAAATAAATTTTCGTAATTTTAAGAAATTTAGATAAGAAGTAGAATAAAAATCTATGTCCTAAAACTAGAATAGCGAGAAATAAGAAAGAAAAAGAGCGCGTCGAAAAAGGTCGAAAAAGAAAAGAAAAAGAGCGACTTATAAAATTTTAAAAACACTCGACTAACCCAACACTAACATAAAATTAAAATTGCAAATTGAGATTACTAATTGGAGTGATAATTGATACATAGGTAAAAGGCGTCGAAAAATAAAAATAAGAAAGTAGCGCGTTGAAACTTAAAAATGAACTAAAAACTAAAAACTAAAAGTTGCGTCTAAAAATATTAAAGCTTACAAGTAAAACTATATCCCAAATGGCAATATCTTAAAAAGGAACTAATACTTAAAAAGGCGTCGCAAAATTCTAAAGCACTTAGATCTTAGTCTAAAGAAAAAGCACTTAAGGGATTTTACGGCAAAGCCTAAAAATCTATAAATAAAAATAAATATGGCAAAAACTATGGATTAAAACTAAATATGAGCGAAAAATACAAAAATTACGCTAAAATAATTAAAAAGATACAAAATATAAAAATATATTAAAAGTTGTAAAAAAATTACAATTTTTATAAAAATATTATTTTTATATTATTTATTTTATAAAACTATTAATTTTATAAATTAATTAAACTAATTAAACTAAATAATACAAATTAAATATAAAAACTAAAACTAAATAATAAAAAATACAACCCTAATTAGGGTTTTAAGTTAAATAATAATAATTATTATCCGTAATAAATGCTGATTTCAGTCAATTCTGGCGTGTCTGCAGAGCTCATGCGATCGCATGAGTTCTTAGTTACCCGGCCATGCGATCGCATGGGCTAGGGTTTCGGGCCAGACACTGGGCTGCTACAGTACTTGGACTCGAGTGTTTTTTTTTTCTGCTGTATTATATTTCTGTTTTATAAATTTATGTAATATATTAATATAAATTAAAAAAAAACTTATATTTTTATAAAATAAAGATAAAAAAACTTTTATAGAACTTATAAATTTAACAAACTCTTAAAAATATTTATATTTTTGTTTTTCTTTTTATATTTTTGAATATATTAAAACCTATTTTTACAAAAGTGTACTTTTTTATAAAAGTAAACTAAAAATAAAAATCTTTTTTTTTATTTAGCGTTGCGCGTCCGGCTTTTAAGCTAGATTTTGGTCCCCGGCAGCGGCGCCAAAAATACTTGATGTTAAAGCTAAGGGGTATAAAATACTATTAAATTTTACAAGGAAATACTATTAAATACGATACAATTTTACACAAGATATTTATTTATTTAGAGAATGGATATACTTAAACCTTGCTACAATACTTATAGTTAGTGTACCTAATCGTACAGTAGTGTAGTCTTTAGTAAGTCCGGTTCGTTCCACAGGGAAAAAATCTTTAAACAAAGCTTAACGCTATATTAGTTTTATTTTATAAAAATACAAATATATATATAAGTAATATTATTATTATAAAGGGGGGTTTTTTACCGTTTAATGACCGGTTTGTCGATTTTAAAAACTTAAGTCGCAGTTAAAACCAAATGTAAAATATTAAAAATAAATACAAGACTTAATTTAAAGCGTAAAGTAAATAACGATAATGAAATTGCGATAAATAAAAGTGCGATAAAATAAACTTGCGATAATTAAAAAGTACGATAATTAAAAGTGCAATTAAATACAATAACAATAAATAAAAGTGCGATAATTAGAAGTGCAATTAAATATAAAATAAAGGAAATTAAATATGAAATAGAAGAATTATGCTTATTTAAACTTCCGTAATCATGATGTTTGACGTGTTGATTTTAGTTTTATGCCCATGGGTTAATTGTCCTTTGTCCTGGATTATTTAATATGTCCGTCTGGTTTTTGTCCATAACAGTCCATCAGTCATAAATATAAAGTGCGAGTATCCTCGTCAAATTATCCTTATACCCGAAGTTAAATATTCCAACTAATTGGGGACTTAAACTGTAGCAAGATTTTAATACTTTGTTTAATAATTACACCAGATTATCGACTGCGTGTAACCCAAAGTTTTAATACTTTGTTATCAATTATGCCAAGTGTCCTTGTACATAATTTCACCCCTGTTTTAATAATTCTAGTGACTATTAATCCATTCCCGTGTCCGGTTAAATGAACGATTATTCGTACATATAAATACCCCGCCCATCGTGTCCGATCGAGTGTATATGGTTATTTATAGGGACGTCCAATTGTAAATCTTTATATTAAAATTAACAAATTATCATTTAGTTAAACAAATATAAAGCCCATTAATTGCCCATAGTCTAATTTTCACAAGTGTCGTTCTTTTGTCCAAATCCCAATTATGGTACAAAGCCCAATTACCCAATTTTAATATTTTTAGCCCAACATCATGATTACTTCAGATTAAATAAGCATAATAATAACTTAGCTATGAGACATTAAATTAAAAAGGTTGAACATAACTTACAATGATTAAAAATAGCGTAGCGTTACACGGACAGAATTTCGACTTATACCCTTACAACATTCGCTAACATACCCTTATTATTAGAATTAAAATTAAAATTAAAATTAAAATTATAATATATATATATATATATATATATATATATATATATATATATATATATATATATATATGTTTACGAGATAGAGAGAAAGATATATGATATATGGTACACCAGAGCTTGTGTTTTATAGGCCTTGTGAGCTGGAAAAGAGCCTCATGCGATCACATGAACTTTGCCCTTCAAAGCCATGCGATCGCATGGCCAGCTGGGGAGAGCTACATTTGGTTGTTTTCTTCTGCCGACGGTTTTTAAATATAATATAATATATATATTAATTTTAAGAATTAATTATATATTATATTATATTCATATGCATAGTTGACTTGTAATTTTTAGTTCGTTGCGTCGAGCGTTGAGAGTTGACTCTGGTCCCGGTTCTGGATTTTCGAACGTCCTTACGAATAATTTAATATCTTGTACTTTGCGTTTTGAATCTTGTACTCTTGTAATTTTGAGACGTTTCTTATCAATAATTGGAACCTCTTTGATTGCATTTTGTACTTTTGAGCTTTTTGGTCGTTTGCGTCTTCAATTTGTCGAATCTGTCTTTTGTCTTCACCTTTTATTATTTAAACGAATATCACTTGTAAATAGAACAGTTGCAACTAAAAGCTTGTCTTTCTTGAGGATTAATGCTATGAAATATATGTTCGTTTTTAGCATTATCAAATATTCCCACACTTGAGCGTTGCTTGTCCTCAAGCAATATAGTCTTGAAATACTAGAATCACTTCTTTATTCTTCACACTTTGTACATCAGTGATTTCTATACGGCGGTATAAACAATGGTAGTAACGATGTGGTTTACAGTCCCATATGACTATAAAATTTAGATCCTTTAAGAAATTGGATCTTTATGAAAACATTTGATCTTTTTGAAAATTCAATCTAGCTTTTACCCTAGATAAGTTTTCCGGAATAACCCTTCACCGGTGTTTGCAAATTCTTTTTGTGGGTTTGGTGGGTTTCATATATGAAAATTTTAGCTCAAAACTTACGGTTTTGTGTCACCCACTTGCTATCCTTGTATTGGGAAAGCAACACGTCCAGTATACTTGCTCCGAATATTACCTTTCGGTAAACTACCGTCTGGTTGTAAAGGAAAGCGTTGAACAAGCAACTGTTAAGGCAATGTCCCCTGACATGCTTTTAATTATGGTCTATAACGTGTCGGACGCAATTACTACCCTTGGTAGGAGCAATAGTAAAGCTCACCCTTATAATTTTTTGGTCTGGCACAAGGTCCTGTCTTTGACCATGCTATGCAACCACCGTTCTTACGGTTGACACCCGATTTGGTTCAGGTGACCTAATGTAACACCCTGTTTTTTTTTTTTTTTTTTAAATCACAGCGGAAGTCTTAATTCACATAAATACCCTTAGTTAATTACGAACATGATCATCACAAATCATTAGCTAGTTACTTATTACAAACAACCGATGTTACGTTAAACAACTAGTTACATATTTATAAAAGTTAAGACATCAGAGTTCGTCTTGTCAAACATATCGTCAACCCAACTCCCGTCCCTACCAGCACTAAGATCGCAAAACCTGCAAGGGAGGAGGTGAGGGGGGTTAGCACGATGCTAAGTGAATGGAATCATCTAACAGATCTAGCATACAGTACCAACTTGTACAACTACAGCAACTACAACAATCTATAACAGGCAACTGACAACTAATAACTAGCAACAATCAACTGGCAACAATCAACTAGCAACTATGCTCCAACTAAAGACTCGGCGGCTTGTACGAGCACACGACCACTAGCTGATCAGTCTAGCGTATACCAAAAGTCCTTACTACTGAATC
Organism: Rutidosis leptorrhynchoides; assembly: GCF_046630445.1. NCBI lineage: Eukaryota > Viridiplantae > Streptophyta > Magnoliopsida > Asterales > Asteraceae > Rutidosis > Rutidosis leptorrhynchoides. Next base: position 132,800,228 of record NC_092335.1, read on the forward strand.
TCCAGTATAGTAAATCCACACACAGGTGATGCGTCATTCAGTACTATACTCAACAAACAGTAGCCAACTGGACCCAACCACAATAAGGTTGACCTCTCTGAGCTGAACCTAACAACAATAGGTTCCAACAGGCAACTACAACTTGTGCACACAATTGTTAAGCAACTACCACTACGAACAACTGTTCCTACGACTAGCATGGCAACTCTACGATGATCATTATTACAACATATCTACTAAGCATAGCAACTATAACAGTATAACATAGTAGCACAACTTGCTACTCTATACTACACCCGGAGATAATCCCACTCACCGATTACCAGCTACAGCTCAGTTATCTTACTTCTGAGCTTCTTCCTTGTTCTTATCACCTGAGAACAACACAACGAAGTCAATATACATATCTCAATCAATAGTATAATCAAATCATACTATAAACTAGGTCATAACACCATATATTCATAATTTTATGAGTCTACATCATGATTCCATTCAATAATGGCATACAGGTGCGTGCAAAACATGACATACACACTAAAACTCTGTTTCTGACCCAAAAACAGTTTGATATAGTTTCTTAAAAGTTCACCATTGAAAAGTATTCTTTATTAGGATTCTAACGATAGTTTATTCATTAAAAACGGAGTTACGTTTTGAAAGTTACGCCCGTTTCAATTTCATAAAAGGTACTGTAGCAAATAGTGACACTGTAGTAAATAGTGACACTGTAGCAACTCGGTACTGTAGTAACTCGGCACTGTAGTAAATAATGACACTGTAGCAACTCGGGTACTGTAGCAAATAGCGACACTGTAGCAAATAGTGACGCTGTAGCAACTCGGTACTGTAGCAACTCGGGGTACTGTAGCAAACTGGGTTTCGAACCAATTTCGCTGATTTTGTGATTTCTTCCCCAAAAACTCGATTTCTAAGTGTTTTTGACCAAATTTTAAGCACAAGAAAGTTACTAAACATATATACAATCTATTTCTAACATCAATTAAGCATAATAAACATATTTCATGAAGATTCAAGGTCATAATCACACTTTTTATTCAAGAACACAAAAACCCAATTTCTAACAATCAAAGCATGGATTCAACAAGACAAACCTGAGATGATGCTCACAATGATGCTAGAAATCAGTCTCTAAAGTCTCTTAATCCAATTTCAAGTTTAGATCAATTAGGATTTCAAGAGTGAAGGAGTTAGGTACGGGAGTAATATTTCTAATTTGGGGAAAATGATGGAATAATCCAGATTCAAGCTATTTATATTGGGTTATAAAACCATACCCCATAACACACGGGTATTTACCAGTTATCTGATATCTTTCATACTTAATTTGACTGCCCTAACGGAGTCCAAATTAAACAAACGAACCTATTCTGTTACCCTTGTCACAAACTGGTCTCAACTAAACAACCAAATAATTATAAACATATAATTATAAAAATCACTAATTACGCCCTACCCCATGGTACAATGGTCATTTCATCTAGGCCCAAAATGCGGGTGTTACAAATCTACCCTCCTTAAAAGAGATTCCGTCCTCGGAATCGGGTCAACTATGGTCAATAAACCCAAAAATTGTTACTCGCACCGTCAAAACACATGGTTAACTTTATCGATCTTATCCCCGATACCGACAATATCCACCACAATTGCATAGGGAAATGAGATTCCAGACGTCAATACACTCCCGATACCAAATAACTTGTCACAATCTCCGTCGATCAACGTCCATTAATCCACTTAAGCCCACAAATTACACGATCAAGTCAAATAATCAGAGTCAAATTCGTGTTTCTTCGCCATTCCGTATCATAAATTTCACGATCTGCCATCCAATTCAACTCTTTATACAGTCCACTTTTCCCAATTATCCAAAGTTTATGCAATAGAATTAGTCATCATGCTAAAATCTATACCTAGGTCCACGAAATTGTCTCGTAAGTCATCAGAACTTCACAGGTTATTCGTCTCATATCCAGTCACATCACAATCCAATATAGCACAGGCCGCCTAATTTTTCTTCAGCTTCCCAGAAATTCCGTATGATTTATCACAATATACTTCTGTTGGCCAGACACAAGCATATTATCCTAAATCATACCTTCATTCTGAGTTGCTCGTAACGGAAAAATTCTACTTGTCTCATTCACTAACTTATGTCCAATCAATTTCCTCAATAAGCATCGGTAATTAATTTAACTACTTTATAACTAATCAATCACAATATCTGTCCAATCATAGTTACTTAAACCTTGTCTATCAATCATCCAAATATAATCTATCAACCAGATCATACATCCAACAAGCTTAGGAAATACCGTCATAACAATCATACTCATGCCACTATCCAACAACTTCATGTCGTCCAAAAGTCCACTACACAAACATACTCAATGCATCTCTATCCAAGTCACGGTTCTCAATCCCAAAAGTCAACCTAAGGGTCACCCTTACCCCACATGGCACAGAAGGGTCGCAACCAAAACATAAACAACATAATGCAACAAAATAAATCTTACACTACTATCAAGATCTACTAATCTACCACACATATATATACACCCAATCATATACATGTATATGACTAAACAATACGATGATTTTGAAGCATACCTGTATTCACATCACATTCAACATCTGCATCTGCAACCATCTGATAAGCTCTTGCTGTTTCCGTAGGTGGATTCTTTCTTTTCTGCCCAACTGGAGAACCAGAAGATCCACCTACTGATCCCGACTGCGCTCCTGGCCCCGCCCCAGAACTTGATCCTCTTACATACGGACACTGAGCTGACCTATGCCCCACTTGATGACATCTCCAACATACATCCTCTTGGAACGAACACATCCGAATCTCGTATCCCACAATACCACATCTCAAACATCTTTTGGTTGAATCTGAACAAGGACCACTATGAGATGATCTGCAACTATAACACCAAGAATTCTGACTTGATGCTGACCCACTCTGTTCTGACCCACTCTTATGTTTCAACTTAACAGACTTCCTTGACCTAGAGTTCGAATGACTCATCACCCGATCTTGTTGTGACATCTCATAACCTACTATTCTATTCCTTGTTGCTCTGACATCATCCTCTACCATCTTGGCTATAACAAACGCTTGCGATAACGTCGTCGTCATCCTAACCATTGTTCTGTACTCTAGTAAAATTATGTTAACAAAGTGCTGAATTCTGGACTGCTCATCTGGAACTCACTGTTGCACAAACCTTAATTTATCCATATACTGCTCAATCACCTCATCTATCGTCATCTGAAATGTCATTTTCATTGCCAGAAATTCCGTCTTAATTCGATTGAGGTCATAAGACGAACAATACTGCTCACAAACTTTACTATAAAATTGTTCCCAAGTAATCATGTTCACTTGCTCTTTTGGTATACTAGAAATAACCGTATCCCACCAAACCATTGCCCTATTCTTCAGCATACGACTAGCATAAATAACCTGCAATTCTGGTTCACACTGACATGCCTCAAAAACCTTTTCTATCTCTCTTAACCAGTTAAGGGTTACTGTTGGGTTGGAACTTCCTGAGTACTCTGGTGGATTACAATTCAGAAACTGTTTGAAGGTACATTTCTTCGGTTGTTGAAACGTCGGCATCTGATACGGACCCCACATCTGATTTGGGAACTGTTGATTAAACTGTGGTGGCATCTGATATTGTTGAGGAAACTGATTCTGAGATGGTATCCATTATTGTTGTTGGAAAGCACTTCCAGTTTGCCGATGAATATTTGACTGCATCGGATACCCACTAATCATCTGATTCGGTACACTACCACTTGGATTCACGGTTACCTGACGTTGTTCTAATTCCTGTATTCGATCACGGGCTTCCTTTAACTTACTTTGAAAATCTATTATTTGTTCCTGTGGATCCTCTTCTGACACATATCCGTCTTTATCTGGGGCTCTAAATGTTCCGGGGGCTGACGGACCAGTTGCGTTTCCTGTATTATCTGCCATATCTGCACTACCACAACATCTCACACAAACTCTTAGTGGAAAACAGGTTAGTACCTATCAACTAACGCATGTAATCCCTACATTCACTTAACCCGTCCCCTCAGATATGTTTGACACAACACAAGGTTTGGGAACATGACATTCAACACAATGTACATGCGGCCAAACCTATGCTCTGATTCTAAGTTGTAACACCCTGTTTTTTTTTTTTAAATCACAGCGGAAGTCGTAATTCACATAAATACCCTTAGTTAATTACGAACATAATTATCACAAATCATTAGCTAGTTACTTATTACAAACAACCGGTGTTACGTTAAACAACTAGTTACATATTTATAAAAGTTAAGACATCAGAGTTCGTCTTGTCAAACATATCGTCAACCCAACTCCCGTCCCTACCAGCACTAAGATCGAAAACCTGTAAGGGAGGAGGTGAGGGGGGTTAGCACGAGGCTAAGTGAATGGAATCATCTAACAGATCTAGCATACAGTACCAACTTGTACAACTACAGCAACTACAACAATCCATAACAGGCAACTGACAACTAATAACTAGCAACTATCAACTGGCAACAATCAACTAGCAACTATGCTCCAACTAGAGACTCGTCGAATTGTACGAGCACACGACCACTAGCTGATCAGTCTAGCGTCTACTGAAAGTCCTTACTACTGAATCTCCAGTATAGTAAATCCACACGCAGGTGATACGTCATTCAGTACTATACTCAACAAACAGTAGCCAACTGGACCTAACCACAACAAGGTTGACCTCTCTGAGCTGAACCTAACAACAATAGGTTCCAACAGGCAACTACAACTTGTGCACACAACTGTTAAGCAACTACCACTACGAACAACTGTTCCTACGACTAGCATGGCAACTCTACGTTGATCATTATTACAACATATCTACTAAGCATAGCAACTATAACAGTATAACATAGTAGCACAACTTGCTACTCTATACTACACCCGGAGATAATCCCACTCACCGATTAACAGCTACAGCTCAGTTATCTTACTTCTGAGCTTCTTCCTTGTTCTTATCACCTGAGAACAACACAACGAAGTCAATATACATATCTCAATCAATAGTATAATCAAATCATACTATAAACTAGGTCATAACACCATATATTCATAATTTTATGAGTCTACATCATGACTCCATTCAATAATGGCATACAGGTGCGTGCAAAACACGATATACACACTAAAACTCCTTTTCTGACCCAAAAACAGTTTGATCTAGTTTCTTAAAAGTTCACCATTGAAAAGTATTCTTTATTACGATTCTAACGATAGTTTATTCATCAAAAACGGAGTTACGTTTTGAAAGTTACGCCCGTTTCAATTTCATAAAAGGTACTGTAGCAAATAGTGACACTGTAGCAAATAGTGACACGTACTGTAGCAACTCGGTACTGTAGCAACTCGGGGGTACTGTAGCAACTCAGGTACTGTAGCAAACTGGGTTTCGAACTAATTTTGCTGATTTTGTGATTTCTTCCCCAAAAACTCGATTTTTAAGTGTTTTTGACCAAATTTTAAGCACAAGAAAGTTACTAAACATATTTACAACCTATTCCTAACATCAATTAAGCATAATAAACATATTTCATGAAGATTCAAGCTCATATTCACACTTTTTATTCAAGAACACAAAAACCCAATTTCTAACAATCAAAGCATGGATTCAACAAGACAAACCTGAGATGATGCTCACAATGATGCTAGAAATCAGTCTCTAAAGTCTCTTAATCCAATTTCAAGTTTAGATCAATTAGGATTTCAAGAGTGAAGGAGTTAGGTACGGGAGTAATATTTCTAATTTGGGGAAAATGATGGAATAATCCAGATTCAAGCTATTTATATTGGGTTATAAAACCATACCCCATAACACACGGGTATTTACCAGTTATATGATATCTTTCGTACTTAATTTGACTGCCCTAACGGAGTCCAAATTAAACAAACGAACCTATTCTGTTACCCTTGTCACAAACTGGTCTCAACTAAACAACCAAATAATTATAAACATATAATTATAAAAATCACTAATTACGCCCTACGCCAGGATACAATGGTCATTTCATCTAGGCCCAAAATGCGGGTGTTACACCTAATGAATTCCAGGTGAATTCCTAGGATTTTACATTCAATGGTAATGAACGCATTGAAAATAGGTTTTCAGAAAACAAATCGGTTTTAATTTTGATCAAAATATTTTCTCGTTCAAGCTCGAGTTTAGATATCATCAAATTCCATGAGTTTGAATTCTCAATCTTTAAGGTCAATCTCTAGGATTGAGTAATATCAGTCTTAAAAGCTGATTTTTGATCTTTAAGGAGATTATCCTTTCTGGAGATCTGATTCATTAGTCTTATCCAGCTAATTTGCACGGCGTCCTCCCCATTATACGAGACAGATCCTCTCATGGTTAGGATAAGTCTGACCACTTGGCGACCCTGTTTGATGCTGAGGTCCGTGGATTTCCTGCTGATTTTAGAGATGACTTTTCTAGGTTTTTCGTCAACCTACAGCTGGTCTGGACGACAACTTCATGACCTAAATCAAGAAGCGCGTTTCTTTTACGGAAGACTTTACTTCCTTTTAACGATGGAATTGATTCATCGTGTAGATCCATCTTTCTTTCAAATATATTACAGTAAATCGGGTAAAACTGTTTAGTTTAGTCCAAAGCAAAAGTATCTTCAATTATTTGTTACAAAAATATGTGACATATGTTTAAGATAACTTGGTAATTTTTCCCACACTTGGCTTTTATTTTCCTTTTTATTGTCCTCTATTCCATTTTAAATGAATTTTAACATTTTGGTTTGTTTCTCAATTTATGTCCTTTCCGAGGTAACAATAATTTCGGTGTTAACACCTAGTTTTATCGTTCATAAATATGTATAAACATGATTTTGAGTTCATTTAATTGAAAATTTTGAAAAATTTTACTAGAATTGGGTAGTCAGTATATAAGACTAGGGCTGTTCTTTATTATCAAAGAGCACTAGATTCTAATACAACTACTACGTTACTAGTATTTTTAATGGTAACCAAGTGTTTAAAGTAAAAAATTTAAAAATCCGAAAAAATTTAACCCCTTCCCACACTTAAGATCTTGCAATGCCCTCATTTGCAATAAATCAGTAACAATTTAAATTATTGAGGGTGATTAGCGTAGAAAAATGATTAAATTTTACCAAAGTTTCCAAATATATTGGCGTTTGTTTGCTGAACGATAAATGGTGCACATCATTTATTCATTCCTTCTTGTTGTTACATCACATTTGTTTTTCGTTTTGTCGTCAAAACTAGCTTTTGCTGAACTTAATGCCAGTCTTTGAAAATGCGCTGTTTTACCCTGTTTTGTACAATCGACAATATACATACATACAAATATAAAAATGCATGGCAATTTGAAATGGGACTTAATATCCCACTTTCAAATCCTAAATGTAAAATATTAGTACACAATAATAATAAAAATGATAAAAATTACACAAATATATCTAATAACATAAGTTTAAACATGAATAATTAAAAAGATAAAAACATAAAAATCATAAAAATAACCAAATGGAACTAAATCAGTCTGGATATGGGTTCCAGTTCATCTCGTCAGGTGGGTTCCATTATTGGTTATAGGTGTTCTGATAGGCTTGGTTATAGTCATACCGGTTAAAGGGTGGTCGGATCTCGGGGCTGTGTGGCGGAAAATAAGCAGGTCGAGTAGGTACATAGTTATTTGGTACCTGATATGATAGCTGGCTCATGATTTGGTGCTGATGAACTAACCAACTATCGTGTTGGCGTCGCCTATAATCCTCGTATACTCGCTCAGAGTTCCACTGCTCATACATACTATGTCTGGCCGCGTTCGTCATTGATTCCTCATCTATGCGAACGTGGACATCAAGAATAGCATCTCGAAAGACATCCCTAATGTCTTCCGCTTCCTCCATTTCCTCGTCTGAGCCCCTTTCTACCTGTGGATGAGGTCCCTCATAGGGTACTGCCTGGTTACGTCTACTTTTCAATACCTTAGCACCCACATAAACTTTCAATCCTAAGGGCTCAACCTGTTCTCTACAAAGCTGTAATGGACCCCCTTGGTTCCTATCAACACCTAAATACTCTCCAATGAGAGTAACAAAAATACCTCCTCCTATTATACTCCCGTCCTGCATTTCCTCTACCATTTTAGATAAATAAAAAGCAACACAGTAAGGGATATTGACAAAGCTTCTAGGATCCCGAATACACTTTAGGTAGAATAAATCATGTAAGGTAATTTTTTCTTTATTGTGACCTCTCTGTATAATCGAGTTAGCCAATAATCTATGAATAATATGAAGCTCGGCTCTGTCAATATGTGTATAGGAGTGTCCTCCTACTCGTGTAAAAACATCAAAATGTGACATACGCCTCCAAATGGCGTCAGCGTCAAAGTTGCTATCTACCCTTTCACCATAATGAATCAAGTTTGTACAATCGGGTAGTAGCAACTCACCAGGAGTATATATCTGTAAAGCCCTGGCCATGTCCAGCATGGACATTCTGTACATCCTACCGCCAAGGATAAACCTAAGAAATCTTCTATCATCTATTCTAACTATATTTGTATCAAGTGATACAGTACTCGTCAACTCAACACACCATTCCTTATATACAGGTCTACGAATGGTGAAAAGACGTTCCCAATCTGTAAAAGAAGAACTGCCATACCTTTGAACTAAAAGCTATCTAACACGGTCAGCTAGATGGACCGTTTCCAAAGGAACCCAATCGATTACCCTTGGCACCTCTACATTTTTTGTTACCAATTTGAATTTGTTCCTTTGATATGTCTCGTAATCTCTCCATCTCCTATCAAATCTCAGATTAGGATGCAGAGTGTGCTCAGGAATCGTTGGAAATTCTACTGGCGGCCTCATTGGGAATACTATGAATTCATCAACAAACTGTACCGGATCATAATAAGGTATGTGCTGATCAGGCTGTTGTTGTGGTTCTTGTTGTGGTTCTTGTTCGTGTTGCATTTCTGGTGCTGGTTCTGGTGCTGGTGCTGGTGCTGGTCGTCTAGATGATGATGCTCCTGAACCTCCCGTATCGGCTTTCTGTAAAACACATTAAACACAAAATTTGTGCATCCAAATATGCATTAGTGTTAGCAAAATAACAACTTAAAACAATCACTATAACATGTTAAATCAAAATTAAACTTATACACATTTTCACAATTTTTCACAATTCTACACTTTTCAAATAAGCACATATGAAAATGTATACAAAGTTCATAAGCATTTAACTCAAATAACATGTCAAAATAGTCATTACTAATAATTAAACAAGTCTCAAATGGCAATTACATCAAATTAATCAAGTTCATGAATTTTGGACTTAAAAAGTCCACTTTAATCTCCAAAAATCATGTTTAGGATCAATGTTTGGATCATTTAACTACCTAAACATGTTACACTACTCAATTTAGCAATAATTCACGACAAAAATCGGCCATAACCTATTTATATCAAAAAGCCCCAAATTGCTCAAGAACACAAACCCTAGATTTCTAAAAATTTTGAAGTTTTTGGCTTCAAATCATGTTAAATAGCATCAATCTAGGTTATACATGCATCAAATACTAATAATTTAACACTAATTACACTAGAAATTAACAAAATTGCATTAGGTAAAATATTGGTAAGTATCACAAAAACTAGCAAATTTATGAGTTTAGGGGTGTAATTTTTACCATTTTGCTGAAGAATGAGAATCTAGGCATGATTAGAGCAAGAAAAATGACGAATTACGGTGGAAAAATGACGAAATTTGGTGAAGATTTGAGAGAGTTTCGTGTTTGTTGTGTGTGTTTTGTGAAAAGAGAAGAGCAGCTCGCTGGCTGTTATCATTCTGACCTGCATTTGGTCCCCATGCGATCGCATGGGTTCCAAGTGCAAACCCCATGCGATCGCATGGGGTGCCGGCTACAGTACTTTCAGCTTTTTTTTTATATGTAAAACCTTATACTTTATAAAACATATAATTAATTAAATTCTAAAAATTTTGTTTTCCTTTAGGAGCGAGGGCGTTTCGGATCGTTGTCCTAGTCTGTCCCTCGACAAAATTTTAAAATTTGTCAAATCAAAGCGCGGTTTTAAAAGTAAAGATTTTTGGGTTTTTTTAATATTTTTGGCATACTTTAATTCAATAAGATTATAAATAATGATAATAAAAGTTCTCGTCCCTTCCTCGAGTAAAGCAATTTCGGTTCAAAGACCTAGTCTTCAACTTACGACGAATTTTAAAAATCATATTTTTAACTTAGCGAAATAAAGTAAATTTTTGTTTTTAAATTCACACCAAACTTAAATTAAAAATGCATAAATTTAAAAAAAAAAATTCACACCAAACTTAAATTATATTTTTGTTTTTATACATACAAACTTATATTAAAAATATTAATTTTTCAAATATTTACAATTTTAAATAAGTTTACAATATTAAATTAATAATTATATATTAATTGTAAAAACATGGTAAAAATAAAATTAAAAATCTTTTTGGCTTTTATTCCACTTTAATCAATCAAATATTATCAAAAATATACGCCACTCTTTTCGGTAAAGTAATTTCGGTTCCATGACCTAATTTAACTCATGACGAATTTTTGAAATATTTTATTTTGATTGATTAAAGATATTTATACCTTAAGAATAAACGTTAAATTTCGCAGTGATGTAATAAATTTTTGTATGATATCAATAATTTCGGTCGCAAGACCTAATTTCATCGAATACCAATTTAATACTTTATAGCGAACAAATTAGCGTTTATTATCAAAAGGTTAAAAATAAAAATAAAAAAATAAAAACTGTACAGACTTACCTGTGAAATATATTTCTTAGTGATATGCTCTAGCCCACTCATAAGATAGTCGGACTAATTGATTTTCCATGGCTACATAGGCGTAACCTCGAGCATTTAATGTTTTCTCTTCTAAACATATGAACGGTCCGTCTCTGCAAAAAGTAACAAATTCGGTATTTGAATAGGTTTGATTATTTGAACATTTACCTTCGTGTGACCATTTTCCGCATTTGTGACATTTTTCAAGGTGTCGTGCTCTTCTTTTCGCTGCGGATTTTGATTTTCCTTTACCAAATTGTGACTTATTATCTTCGCATCTGGATTCTTTTCTTACTCCGTCCAATTTACCTCTGATTAATGATACTATTTCACTTGGAAGTGTGTCATTATTACGTTTAGTGATCAAAGCGTGTAGCATTAGACCATGGTTTAGTTCACCGGAAGTCTTCATTTCATAAAAACCTAAAAAAAATAAAAATTCAGAATGTGGGGAGAAGACTAGTTCTTTAGGGTCTGCTAGGGAAAGACCATTCGGGTTCCATTTTCGAGAACTACACGAAAACATAAAATCTAACTCTAACAGAAATAAATATTATCCTTTAAAGACTTGATTCTCCACACACTTAGTTAGCTGTGGTATTGAAATTGTGATTAACTTCGTTGTCAACTTCCATCGGACCATGTATGTAATGTTTAACTCTGTGACCATTAACCTTAAATTTAATCTTATTTGAATTTATTAATTCTATCGTTCCGTATGGGAAAACTCTTTTGACTATGAATGGTCCAGACCATCTTGATTTTAATTTTCCAGGAAATAGCTTGAATCGTGAATTGAAAAGAAGAACTCTGTCGCCTTCTTTAAATTCTTTTGAACTTCTGATTATTTTATCATGCCATTTCTTCGTTCTTTCTTTATAGATTAACGAATTTTCGTATGCTTCATGTCTTAATTCTTCTAATTCGTTTAGTTGACTTAACCGTAGACGTCCAGCTTCATGTAAATCAAGATTACATGTCTTCAAAGCCCAAAATGCTTTGTGTTCAATTTCTACTGGAAGATGACATGCTTTTCCATAAACGAGTCTAAAAGGTGTGGTTCCAATTGGAGTTTTGTAGGCTGTTCTAAAAGCCCAAAGTGCATCCTCCAATTTTATGGACCATTCCTTCGGATTTGATCCTACGGTTTTTTCTAGAATACGTTTTAAAGCTCGGTTGGTATTTTCAACTTGTCCACTTGTTTGTGGATGATAAGCAGTGGAGATTTTATGAGTTACTCCATATATTTTAAGAACTTTCTCAAGTTGATTATTACAGAAATGAGTTCCCCGATCACTTATTAAAGCTTTCGGTGTTCCAAACCTTGCAAAAAGATGTTTTAAAAAGTTGACTACAACTCGTGCATCGTTAGTTGGGAGAGCTTGTGCTTCCGCACATTTAGATACATAATCAATGGCTACGAGAATATATAGATTATTATGAGATTTCGGAAATGGACCCATAAAGTCAATACCCCAAATGTCAAATACTTCACATACTTGAATGACATTTTGTGGCATTTCATCACGTTGACTTATTTTTCTGGCCCTTTGACAAGCATCACAGGATTTGCAAAGAAGGTGTGCGTCTTTGTAAATTGTAGGCCAATAGAATCCAGCATCATAAACTTTTCTTGTTGTTAGTTGAGGCCCATAATGCCCTCCTGTTGGTCCTGTGTGACAATGGTTTAAAATTTTACTAGCTTCGTTTCCGAATACACATCGGCGTATTATTCCATCTGGACAACTTTTAAACAAATGTGGATCTTCCTAGAAATAGTGTTTTATATCACTGAAGAATTTCTTTCGTTTTTGGTACGATAATCCTTTTTCAAGGAATCCACATACTAAGTAGTTTGCATAGTCTGCAAACCATGGTATTTCATTATAATCTATCTTCTATAGATATTCATCAGGAAAGTTGTCTTGTATGGCCGATTCATTTAGAACTTCTAATTCGGGATTTTCAAGACGAGAAAGATGATCAGCGGCGAGATTTTCTGCTCCTCTTTTATCTCGGATTTCAATATCGAATTCTTGTAAGAGTAAGATCCAACGGATTAATCGTGGTTTAGCATCTTGTTTCGAAAATAGGTATCTAAGAGCAGAATGGTCGGTATAGACCACCGTTTTTGCTAGAACGAGATATGAACGAAATTTGTCAAAAGCAAAGACAATAGCAAGGAGTTCTTTTTTAGTAGTTGTGTAATTTGTTTGTGCTCCTTGTAACATCTTACTAGCATAATATATAGGTTGAAATCGTTTTTCAATCCTTTGTCCTAAAACGGCTCCCATTGCAAAATCACTTGCATCGCACATAAGTTCAAACGGTAGATTCCAATTTGGTGTTATCATGATCGGCGCATTAGTGAGTTTCTCTTTAATAATATTAAAAGATTTGATGCATTCATCTGAAAAGATGAATGGAGCATCCTTTTCTAGGAGTTTATTCATAGGAGTGGCAATTTTAGAAAAATCTTTTATGAAACGTCGGTAAAAATCGGCATGCCCTAGAAAACTCCTAACTCCTCTAACATTGGTGGGATGTGGAATTTTAGCAATTACATCTACTTTAGCTCTATCTACTTCAATTCCTTCCTTTGAAATTTTATGTCTAAGAACGATGCCTTCTTTAACCATGAAATGGCATTTCTCCCAATTAAGTACTAGATTTGATTGTTCGCATCTAATAAGCATTCGTTCAAGATTAACTAGTGATGTCAAAGCTAAGGGGTATAAAATACTATTAAATTTTACAAGGAAATACTATTAAATACGATACAATTTTACACAAGATATTTATTTATTTAGAGAATGGATATACTTAAACCTTACTACAACACTTATAGGCAGTGTACCTAATCGTACAGTAGTGTAGTTTTTAGTAAGTCCGGTTCGTTCCACAGGGAAAATCTTTTAATCAAAGCTTAATGCTATATTAGTTTAATTTATAAAAATACAAATATATATATAAGTAATATTATTATTATAAAGGGGGATTTTTACCGTTTAATGACCGGTTTGTCGATTTTAAAACTTTAGTCGCAGTTAAAACCAAATGTAAAATATTAAATAAATAAAAGACTTAATTTAAAGCGTAAAGTAAATAACGATAATGAAATTGCGAATAATAAAAGTGCGATAAAATAAACTTGCGATAATTAAAAAGTACGATAATTAAAAGTGCAATTAAATACAATAAAAATAAATAAAAATGCGATAATTAGAAGTGCAATTAAATATAAAATAAAGGAAATTAAATATAAAATAAAAGAATTATGCTTATTTAAACTTCCGTAATCATGATGTTTGACGTGTTGATTTTAGTTTTATGCCCATGGGTTAATTATCCTTTGTCCTGGATTATTTAATATGTCCGTCTGGTTTTTGTCCATAATAGTCCATGAGTCATAAATATAAAGTGCGAGTGTCCTCGTCAAATTATCCTTATACCCGAAGTTAAATATTCCAACTAATTGGGGACTTAAACTGTAACAAGATTTTAATACTTTGTTTAATAATTACACCAGGATGTTGACTGAATGTAACCCAAGGTTTTAATACTTTGTTATCAATTATGCCAAGTGTCCTTGTACATAATTTCACCCCTGTTTTAATAATTCTAGTGGCTATTAATCCATTCTCATGTCCGGTTAAATGAACGATTATTCGTACATATAAATACCCCGCCCAACGTGTCCGATTGAGTGTATATGGTTATTTATAGGGACGTCCAATTGTAAATCTTTATATTAACATTAACAAACTATTATTTAGTTAAACAAATATAAAGCCCATTAATAGCCCATAGTCTAATTTTCACAAGTGTCGTTTTTTTGTCCAAACTCTAATTATGGTACAAAGCCCAATTACCCAATTTTAATAATTAGCCCAACATCATGATTACTTCGTTTTAAATAAGCATAATAATAACTTAGCTACGAGACATTAAATTAAAAAGGTTGAACATAACTTACAATGATTAAAAATAGCGTAGCGTTACACGGACAGAATTTCGACTTACACCCTTACAACATTCGCTAACATACCCTTATTATTAGAATTAAAATTAAAATTAAAATATAAATATAAATATATATATATATATATATATATTACGTTTACATATAGAGAAAGAGAGATTTTTTGGATATTTTTACTCGTCGAACTGCGTTGCTTTTATAGGCTGTTTCAAAATTGGGGGCTCCGCGAGTCACGGCCCATTTGGTCTTCGAACTCCGCAAGTCGCGGAGTTCCATTTTACAGCTCACTCAACTTTGGCTCTTTGTTTGTCGACGATTATATAAATAAATATAATATATAAATAATTTTAGTAATTATTTAAATATTATATTATATTTATGTGCATAGTTGACTTGTAATTTTTAGTCCGCTGCGTCGAGCGTTGAGAGTTGACTCTGGTCCCGGTTCCGGATTTTCGAACGTCCTTGCGAATAATTTAATATCTTGTACTTTGCGTTTTGAATCTTGTACTCTTGTAATTTTGAGACGTTTCTTATCAATAATTGGAACCTCTTTGATTTTATTTTGTACTTTTGAGCTTTTTGGTCGTTTGCGTCTTCAATTCGTCGAACCTGCCTTTTGTCTTCACCTTTTATTATTTAAACGAATATTACTTGTAAATAGAACAATTGCAACTAAAAGTTTGTCTTTCTTGAGGAATAATGCTATGAAATATATGTTCGTTTTTAGCATTATCAAATATTCCCACACTTGAGCGTTGCTTATCCTCAAGCAATATAGTCTTGAAATACTAGAATCACTTCTTTATTCTTCACACTTTGTACATTAGTGATTTCTATACGGCGGTATAAACAATGGTAGTAACGATATGGTTTACAGCCCCACATGACTATAAAATTTAGATCCATTAAGGAAATTGGATCTTTATGAAAACATTTGATCTTTTGAAAATTTTAATCTAGCTTTTACCCTAGATAAGTTTTCCGGAATAACCCTTCACCGGTGTTTGCAAAATATTTTTGTGGGTTTGGTGGGTTTCAGATTTGAAAATTTTAGCTCAAAACTTGCGGTTTTGTGTCACCCACTTGCTAACCTTGTATTAGGAAAGCAACACGTCCAGTATACTTGCTCCGTATATTACCTTTTGGTAAACTACCGTCCGGTTGTAAAGGAAAGCGTTGAACAAGCAACTGTTAAGGCAATGTCCCCTGACATGCTTTTAATTATGGTCTATAACGTGTCGGACGCAATTACTATCCTTTGTAGGAGTAATAGTAAAGCTCACCCTTATGATTTTTCGGTCTGGCACAAGGTCCTATCTTCGACCATGCTATGCAACCACCGTTCTTACGGTTGACACCCGATTTGGTTCAGATGACCTAATGAATTCCAGGTGAATTCCTAGGATTTTACGTTCAATGGTAATGAACGCATTGAAAATGGGTTTTCAGAAAATAAATCGGTTTATAATTTGATCAAAATATTTTCTTGTTCAAGCTCGAGTTTAGATATCATTAAATTACATGAGTTTGAATTCTCAATCTTTAAGGTCAATCTCTAGGATTGAGTAATATCAGTCTTAAAAGCTGATTTTTAATCTTTAAGGAGATTATCCTTTCTGGGGATCTGATTCATTAGTCTTATCCAGCTAATTTGCACGGTTCCCCCCCATTGTACGAGATAAATCCTTCTCATAGTTAGGATAAATCTGACCACTTGGCGACCCTGTTTTATGCTCAGGTCCGTGGATTTCCTGCTGATTTTAGTGATGACTTTTCTAGATTTTTCGTCAACCTATAGCTGATCTGGACGACAACTTCCTGACCTAAATCAAGAAGCGCGTTTCTTTTTCGGAAGACTTTTACTTTCTTTTAATGATGGAATTGATTCATCGTGTAGATCCATCTCTTCTTTTCTTTCATCGGGTAAAACAGTTTAGTTTAGTCCAAAGCAAAAGTATTTTCAGTTATTTGTTACAGAAATATGTGACATATGTTTAAAATATCTTGGTAAATTTTCCCACACTTGGCTTTTATTTTCCTTTTTATTGTCCTCTATTCCATTTTAAATGAATTTTAACATTTTGGTTTGTTTCTCAATTTATGTCCTTTCCGAGGTAACAATAATTTCGGTGTTAAAACCTAGTTTTATCGTTCATAAATATGTATAAACATGATTTTGAGTTCATTTAATTGAAAATTTTGAAAAATTTTACTAGAATTGGGTAGTCAGTATATAAGACTAGGGCTGTTCTTTATTATCAGAGAGCACTAGATTCTAATACAACTACTACTTTACTAGTATTTCTAATGGTAACCAAGTGTGTAAAGTAAAAATTTTAAAATCCGAAAGAATTTAACCCCTTCCCACACTTAAGATCTTGCAATGCCCTCATTTGCAAGAAATCAGTAACAATTTAAATTATTGAGGGTGATTTGTGTGAAAATGATTAAATTTTACCAAAGTTTCCAAACATATTGGCGTTTGTTTGCTGAATGTTAAATGGTGCATATCATTTGTTCATTCTGTCTTGTTGTTATATCACATTTATTTTGCATCTTGTCGTCAAAATTAGTTGCTTTTGCTGAACTTAATGCCAGTCTTTGAAAATGCGTTGTTTTACCCTGTTGTGTACATAAGATAAACTGCAAACCTATATACATAATTTTGAAGTTTGGTATATTACCCCACATTCAAACATTATTAAAATTTAAAAATAAAAATTTGTAAATTATAAAAACTAATACAATTCCAACATAAGTATTAAATGTATCAACATTACAAATTTTAAAATAAATAAAACTAAGTAGACTAGGGATGATACTGATACCAGTAGGGGTTCCATGCATAACCGTATGTGTTATAGAATGCTTCGGCTGGGTTATACGTAGGATACGGTGGTTGAATCTATATAGACCAGGGAGGAAATACGGGCGATGGAGTAGGAATATAGTTTCTACCTATTTGTTGGCAATAAGCTATGATTTGGTTTTGATGAACTTGCCAATCTTCAAATGCTCGATGTCTAGCATTTTCATACTCTTGTGAAGCTATAAACCTTTGCATTTCTGTCATTTCATTTCCTCCTCCCACATTACCTGGCTGTTGGTTTCTCTCAACCTGTGGATGTCTACCATGATATTGTACTGCGGCGTTATTTTGCCTCTTCAAAACCTTCGCACCATGGTATACATTTAAACCTATTGTATCGCGGGGTTCTGGTTCTTCGACTAATAATCCCCCCGACTTATATCCACACCGAGATATTCAGAAATCAAAGTAATAAATATACCACCTCCTATTATGCTATGCGGTCTCATCCCCCTAACCATAGCTGATAAATAATAACCCACACAATAAGGTATACTTACAGCGCTTTGTGGGTCTCGAATACACATGTGGTAAAACAAATCCTGTTCATTTACCTTTTCCTTATTCTTACCTCGTTGTGTAATCGAATTGGCTAAAAACCTATGAATTACTCTTAACTCTGCTCTATCTATATCCAAATAAGAGTAATTTCCCCCTTTAAATCGGTGATGGCTAGTCATTTGACTCCATACACCATGCGTATCAAAATTTTCGTCTATCTTTCTACCATTTAGTATCAACCCTCTACAATCGGCAGATGCTAACTCCTCAGGCGTATATATACGTAAAGCCTGAGCCATGTCTAGTAAGGACATGTGGCGCATCGAACCTCCTAACAAAAATCTAATAAAGGATCGATCAGTTAAACTAACTACCCGATCATTTATTTCTATACTACACAATAATTCTTCACACCATACTTTATATACAGGTCTACGCATGTTGAATAAACGTACCCAATTGTTAAAAGTAGAATTACCATACCTCTGTGTAAGTAATTCCCTAATTGGCCCGGCTAATTCTACAGCTTCTAACGGTGCCCATTCTATTACCCTAGGTACTTCAACAGCTTTAGAATGAAGAGTATGCAAACCCCTTTGGTATTTTGGATAATCTATCCAACGTCTGTCAAATCTCAAGTTCGGGTGCAAATCTTCCAAGTGCATATCAGAAAATGTCATGACTGGATGAGGTATATCTTGTTTGTAGTAGTTATCCACCTCCTGTTGTTCCGTATTCTCAGCAGGAGCATTGCGAGCTTGGGATGAAGATTCACCCCTTTCAGTCTGCAAAACACATCAAACACAATTTTTGTGCATCCAAATATGCATTAGTGTCAGTAAAATCATCAATCAAAATAAATACAATGACATGTTCAATTTATATCAAACATAAGCTCATTTTCATATTTTTATCAAATCTACACTTTTTCAAATAAGCATATACGAAAATGTTCACCAAGTTCATAAGCATTCAACTCAAATAACATGTCAAAATAATCATTACTAGTAATTAAACAAGTTTCAAATGGCATTATCTCTCAAAAATCAAGTTCATGAATTTTAGACTTGAAAAAGTCCACTTTAATTCTCAAAATCATGCTTAGGCTCAAAGTTTGGATCATTTAACTACCTAAACATGTTACACTACTTAATTTAGCAATAATTCATGATAAAAAACGGCCATAACCTGTTTATATCAAAAAGCCCCAAATTGCTCAAGAACACAAACCCTAGATTACCCAAAATTTGAAGTTTAAGGCTTCTAATCATGTTAAATAGCATCAATCTAGGTTATACAAGCATAATACATAAGCAATTTAAGCATAATTACACTAAAAAGTATCAAAATCGAATTGGGGAAAAAAATTGCTCAAGAACACCAATTTTCGGATTAAATGGTGTTTAGGTGTAGAAATTTACCGTTTTTCTTGAGTAATTCCTTGATAACATCCTTCTCAACATGATTTTGTGAAAGATTTGATGATTAATGGTGAAAAAATTCGGATTTTAGGAATGATTTTCGGGTGTTTTTCGCAGTATATTTTGTGGAGTGTGTGCAATCTGATCTGCTCTGGCGTTTTTATTTTTTTCAGTATTTTGGACCCTCCGCGAGTCACGGTGATTTTGCCCATCAAACTCCGCGAGTCGCGGTGCTTTTTTTTTTTTTTATAAATCTTAACTTATAAAACAAATATAAAATAAATTTAAAATTTTGTTTTCCTTTGTTTTAGGACGAGGTCGTTTCGGATCGATGTCCTAGTCCGTCCTTCGATAAAATTTTAAAATTTGTCTTTTTGTAGCGATTGTTTTAAAAGCTAAGATTTTTGGGTTTTTTAATGTTTTTGGCATACTTTAATTCAATAAGATTAAAAATAATGATAATAAAAGTTCTCGTCCCTCCCTCGGGTAAAGCAATTTCGGTTCAAAGACCTAGTCTTCAACTTACGATGAATTTTAAAAATCATATTTTTAACTTAGCGACATAAAGTAAATTTTTGTTTTTAAATTCACACCAAACTTAAATTTAAAATGCATAAAATTAAAAATTCACACCAAACTTAATTAAAAATTCATATTATAAATTCACACCAAACTTATATTATATTTTTGTTTTTATACATACAAACTTATATTAAAAAGATTAATTTTTCAAATATTTACAATTTTAAATATATTGATTTAAAAAGTTTACAATATTATTTTTATTTTTATATATTAATTTTAAAACATGGTAAAAATAAAATTAAAAATCTTTTTGGCTTTTTATCCCACTTTAATCAATCAAATATTATCAAAAACATACGCTCCTCTTTTCGGTAAAGTAATTTCGGTTCCATGACCTAATTTAACTCATTACGAATTTTTGAAATATTTTGGGTTGATTGATGAAAGATATTTATACCTTAAGAATAAACGTTAAATTTCGCCGTGATTTAATAAATTTTTGAATGATATCAATAATTTCGGTCGCCAAACCTAATTTCATCGAATACCAATTTAATACTTTATAGCGAACAAATTAGCGTTTATTATCAAAAGGTTAAAAATGAAAAAATAAAAAATAAAAACTGTACAGACTTACCTGTGAGATAGTATTCTTAGTGATATGATCTATCCCATTTATAAGATAGTCGGTTTAATTGGTTTTCCATAGCTATATAGGCGTAACCTCGAGCATTCAGTGTTTTTTCTTCTAAACATATGAACGGTCCGTCTCTGCATAAAGTAACAAATTCGGTATTTGAATAGGTTTGATTATTTGAACATTTACCTCCATGTGACCATTTTTCGCATTTGTGACATCTGTCAAGGTGTCGTGCTCTTCTTTTCGCTGCGGATTTTGATTTTCCTTTACCAAATTGTAACTTATTATCTTCGCATCTAGATTCTTTTCTTACTCCGTCCAATCTTTCTCTGATTACTGATACTATTTCACTCGGAAGTGTGTCATTATTACGTTTAGTGATCAAAGCATGTAGCATTAGACCATGGTTTAGTTTACAGGCAGTCTTCATTTCGTAAAAACCTAAAAAAATAAAAATTCAGAATGGGGGGAGAAGACGAGTTCTTTAGGGTCTGCTAGGGAAAGACCATTCGGGTTCCATTTTCGAGAACTACACGAAAACAGAAAATCTAACTCTAACAGAAATACATATTATCCTTTAAAGACTTGATTCTCCCCACACTTAGTTAGCTGTGGTGTCGAAATTGTGATTAACTTCGTTGTCGACTTCCATCGGACTATCTATGTAGTGTTTAACTCTGTGACCATTAACCTTAAATTCAATCCCATTTGAATTTATTAATTCTATCGTTCCGTATGGGAAAACTCTTTTGACTATGAATGGTCCAGACCATCTTGATTTCAATTTTCCAGGAAATAGCTTGAATCGTGAATTGAAAAGAAGAACTCTGTCTCCTTCTTTGAATTCTTTTAAACTTCTGATTCTTTTATCATGCCATTTCTTCGCTCTTTCCTTATAGATTAACGAATTTTCGTATGCTTCATGTCTTAATTCTTCTAATTCGTTTAGTTGACTTAACCGTAGACATCCAGCTTCATGTAAATCAAGATTACATGCCTTCAAAGCCCAAAATGCTTTGTGTTCAATTTCTACTGGAAGATGACATGCTTTTCCGTAGATGAGTTTAAAAGGTGTGGTTCTAATTGGAGTTTTGTAGGCTGTTCTAAAAGCCCAGAGTGCATCCTCCAATTTAATGGACCATTCCTTCGGATTTGATCCTACGGTTTTCTCTAGAATACGTTTTAAAGCTCGGTTGGTATTTTCAACTTGTCCACTTGTTTGTGGATGATATGCGGTGGAGATTTTATGAGTTACTCCATATCTTTTAAGAACTTTCTCAAGTTGATTATTACAGAAATGAGTTCCCCGATCACTTATTAAAGCTTTCGGTGTACCAAACCTTGTAAAAAGACGTTTTAAAAAGTTGACTACAACTCGTGCATCGTTAGTTGGGAGAGCATGTGCTTCCGCCCATTTAGATACATAATCAATGGCTACGAGAATATAGAGATTATTATGAGATTTTGGAAATGGACCCATAAAGTCAATACCCCAAATGTCAAATACTTCACATACTTGAATGACATTTTGTGGCATTTCATCACGTTGACTTATTTTTCCGGCCCTTTGACAAGCATCACAGGATTTTCAAAGAAGGTTTGCGTCTTTGTAAATTGTAGGCCAATAGAATCCAGCTTCATAAACTTTTCTTGCTGTTAGTTGAGGCCCATAATGCCCTCCTGTTGGTCCTGTGTGACAATGGTTTAAAATTTTACTTGCTTCATCTCCAAATACACATCGGCGTATTATTCCATCTGGACAACTTTTAAACAGATGTGGATCTTCCCAGAAATAGTGTTTTATATCATTAAAGAATTTCTTTCGTTTTTGGTACGACAATCCTTTTTCAAGGAATCCACAAACTAAGTAGTTTGCATAGTCTGCAAACCATGGTATTTCATTATAATCTATCTTCTATAGATATTCATCAGGAAAGTTGTCTTGTATGGCCGATTCATTTAGAACTTCTAATTCGGGATTTTCAAGACGAGAAAGATGATCAGCGGCGAGATTTTCTGCTCCTCTTTTATCTCGGATTTCAATATCAAACTCTTGTAAGAGTAAGATCCAACGGATTAATCTTGGTTTAGCATCTTGTTTCGAAAATAGGTATCTAAGAGCAGAATGGTCGGTATAGACCACCGTTTTTGCTAGAACGAGATATGATCGAAATTTGTCAAAAGTAAAGACAATAGCAAGGAGTTCTTTTTCAGTAGTTGTGTAATTCGTTTGTGCTCCTTGTAACATCTTACTAGCGTAATAAATAGGTTGAAATCGTTTTTCAATCCTTTGTCCTAAAACGGCTCCCATTGCAAAATCACTTGCATCGCACATTAGTTCAAACGGTAGATTCCAATTTGGTGTTATCATGATCGGCGCATTAGTGAGTTTCTCTTTAAGAATATTAAAAGATTTGATACATTCATCTGAAAAGATGAATGGAGCATCTTTTTCTAGGAGTTTATTCATAGGAGTGGCAATTTTAGAAAAATCTTTTATGAAACGTCGGTAAAAACCGGCATGCCCTAGAAAACTCCTAACTCCTCTAACATTGGTGGGATGTGGAAGTTTAGCAATTACATCTACTTTAGCTCTATCCACTTCAATTCCTTCCTTTGAAATTTTATGACCAAGAACGATGCCTTCTTTAACCATGAAATGGCATTTCTCCCAATTAAGTACTAGATTTGATTGTTCGCATCTAATCAGAATTCGTTCAAGATTAGCTAGACATGATTCAAATGTATCACCGAAGACTGAAAAGTCATGCATGAAAACTTTCATGCATTCTTCTATCATGTCGTGAAAAATCGCAATCATACACCTTTGAAAGGTTGCAGGGGCATTGCAAAGTCCAAATGGCATGCGTTTGTAAGCAAAAGTACCATAAGGGCACGTGAACGTGGTTTTCTCTTGATCTTCGGGTGCTATTGGAATTTGAAAATATCCGAAAAATCCATCAAGAAAACAATAATAACTATTTCCGGCTAATCTTTCCAACATTTGATCAATAAAAGGTAAGGGAAAGTGATCTTTTCTGGTGGCGTCATTTAATTTTCTATAATCAATACATACACGCCATCCTGTTACAGTCCTAGTAGGAATAAGCTCATTTTTTTCATTTGTAATGACAGTCATGCCACCCTTCTTAGGTACGCATTGAACTGGGCTTACCCATGGACTATCAGAGATTGGATAAATTAAACTTGCATCTAGCAGTTTAATAATTTCTTTTTTAACTACATCTTGCATATTCGGATTTAGTCTTCGTTGGCATTGCACATACGTTTTATGACCTTCTTCCATAAGGATTTTATGTGTGCAATACGAAGGACTTATTCCTTTAATATCATGAATCTTCCATGCAATGGCTGGTTTATGAGCTTTCAACATAGAAATGAGTTGTGATTTCTCATTTTCAGTAAGAGAAGACGATATTATTACAGGTAATTCAGATTCACCATGTAAATAAGCGTATTCCAAATGGTTTGGAAGTGGCTTTAACTCTAATTTCGGTGGTTCTTCTATTGATGATTTATATCGATATCTGTCTTCTTCTTTTAGCATTTGAATTTCTTCTGTTGTTGGTTCATATCCATTAGCTATTAGTGTAGCTAACATTTCAACTTCATCAATTGGTTCATTACCTTCTCCTAAAGAACATTCTCCTGTTCCTTGTAATTCTGGAAATTCTTCTAACAATTCTGCATGTGAGTCTATAGTTTGAATATAATAGCATGTATCATCTGCAGACTGCGGTTGTTGCATTGCTCTATCAACTGAAAAGGTAACACTCTCATCCTCTATACTTAGGGTCAATTTTTTACCAAACACGTCTATCAATGCTTTAGCCGTGTTTAAGAATGGTCTTCCTAATATGAGAGGAACTTGAGAATCTTCTTCCATGTCTAGAACCACAAAATCTACTGGAAATACTAAAGTACCAACTTTAACTAGCATGTTCTCCATTATCCCTCTAGGATATTTTATTGATCGATCGGCTAGTTGTATACTTATTCTTGTTGGTTTCAATTCTCCAAGGTCTAGTTTAGCGTATAATGAATAGGGCATTAAATTTATACTAGCACCTAAGTCTGCCAATGCTTCTATTGAACTAAGACTACCCAGAAAACATGGAATTGTGAAACTTCCTGGATCAGATAGTTTTTCTGGTATCTTATTCAACAGCACTGCTGAACAATTGGCATTCATATTAACGACCGAGAGCTCTTCCATTTTCTTTCTATTTGATATTAGATCTTTCAGAAATTTAGCATATCTAGGCATTCCTGAAATTACATCAATGAAAGGAAGATTGACATTTATCTGTTTAAACATATTCAAGAATTTGGATTGCTCGGCTTCAAGTTTCTCTTTCTTCATTTTACTCGGGTAAGGAAGTGGTGGTTGGTATGGTTTAACATAAGGTTTAGCCTTAACTGTGTTATCTTCATTAACCTTTTCAACTACCGGTTCTTTTTCCTTATCTTGATCAGGTTGTGGTTCTTGTGGAGTAGGAATAGCTTCATCAGAAGTTACAGGTATTTCAGGTGGTTTAAGTGTTGTACCACTTCTTGTGGTAATGGCTTTAGCTGTTTCATTCCGGGGGTTAGCATTTGTATCACTAGGTAAACTTCTCGGTTTTCTTTCACCTATTAACCTTGCTAGGTTACTTACTTCTTGTTCCAAGTTTTGAATAGAAGCTTGCTGATTTCTAAATGCTTGAGCATTTTGTTCATTCGTTTGTTTTTGAGATGTGAAAAACTGCATTTGAGTTTCAACTAGCTTCGTCATCATATCTTCTAAATTCGGCTTTTTATCATCGGTTTGTGGTGGTTTGTTTTGAAAATTAGGTCTTTGCTGGTTGTAAGTATTGTTAGATACTTGTTGATTGCTAGGACCTTGTTGGTTGTTGTATGGAATATTTTGGTTATAATTCTGATTTTGATTGTAAATCGGTCTTGGCGGTTGATAATTATTCTGATAATTATTTCCAGGCCTTTGGTTTATGTATGAAATATTCTCTCTTTGTTCCATTGTTAATTCAATACTGAGACAATCTTTTGTCAAATGTGGTCCTCCACACTGCTCACAACTAATTCGTATTGAGTGAATATCCTTAGTCATCTTTTCCATTCGTCTCTCGACAGCATCTATCTTTGTAGAAATGGAATCTAAGTCATGGCTAGAATCGGCTCTAGCTGCTTTAGATGATCTAACGATATCTTTTTCTTGATGCCACTCATGTGAGTGGGAAGCAGTGTTATCAATAATTTTATAAGCACCCGTTTCAGTTTTCTTCATAATAGAACCACCAGCTGCTATATCGATGTCTTTCCTTGTAGTGATGTCATCCTTGGTAGAATATTTGTACTATTTGACAGGTGTCTAAACCATGTTGCGGACATCCTCTTAATAATTTTCCAAATCTTGTCCACGCCTCATATAGAGTTTTATTTGGTTTCTGTGTGAATGTAACAATTTCTCCTTGAAGTCTTATGGCTTTAGATGCCGGAAAGAATTGTTTAAGAAAATTTTCAACAAAAACATCCCATGTATTGATCGCCCCTTCAGGTAACGATTCCAACCAATCTTTGGCTTCTCCCTTTAAAGTCCAGGGAAATAACATGAGATATATCTGTTCATCCTCAACTTCTCTTATTTTAAATAGTGTGCAGATCCTATTAAAGGTACGAAGATGTTCATTTGGATCTTCCTTCGGCGCACCACTAAATTGGCATTGATTAGTCACCATATGTAGAATTTGTCCTTTGATTTCATAATCTGGCGCATTAATGTCTGGATGAGTAATTGCGTGGCCTTGGCCAGTACGTTTAGCTCTCATTCGGTCTTCCATACTTAAAGGTTCCAGATTCTCCATAATTGAATTTGTTGAATCTGAATCACTAGAGGATTCTGATTTAATGGTTCGTTCCTCAACAATCTCTGTTTGAATGATTGGTGGTTCCGGAGGAAAATTTAATGGTTCAGGATCTATGAATCGTCCCTGATTATTCTCCGGATTCTCAATTGTGAGGTCGGTTTCAAAAAATGGATTATCAACGGCGACAATATTAGCTAGATGTCTTGATCGAGTTACAGGTGGTGAACGTACAAAAGGTGGTGAACGTCTTGCTCGGCGCATTCACTGAATATCCTATTAGTTTTTAAAAGGAAAGAAAAATTATATAAGTTATCCAATTAATAGACTTTTCTGATTTTGCCCGCGTTTCGAATAGCCAAAAGATGCAGCAGAGGGGCAGGATTCGTTTGGTCTCAATATAATTGAGGACTGTTTGGCTCCAATAACCCGGTCCACGTACAAATCCAACTATTACTACGAACCAGAAAATTTTGATGTCTATCAATTTAACCACTTAAAATAAATTTTCGTAATTTTAAGAAATTTAGATAAGAAGTAGAATAAAAATCTATGTTATAAAAACTAGAATAGCGAGAAATAAGAAAGAAAAAGAGTGCGTCGAAAAAGATCGAAAAAGAAAAGATCGAAAAAATAAAAGGCGTCGAAAAGTAAGAAATAAAAAGAGTGACTTATAAAACTTTAAAACACTTGCCTAACCCAACCTTATTACTACCACTAACTTAAAATTATAATCGCAAATTGAGATTACTAATTGGAATGATAATTGATACATAGGTAAAAGGTGTCTAAAAATATTAAAGCTTACAAGTAAAACTATATCTCAAATGGCAACAACTTAAAAAGAAACTAAAACTTAAAAAGGCGTCGCAAAATTCTAAAGCACCTAAATCTTAGTCTAAAGAAAAAGCAATTAAGGGATTTTACGGCAAGGCCTAAAAATCTAGTAATAAAAATAACTATGGCAAAAACTATAACTTAAAACTAAAAATGAGCGAAAAATAAAAAAATTACGCTAAAACAATTAAAAAGGGACAAAATATAAAAATATACTAAAAGTTGTAAAAAGTACAATTTTTATAAAAATATTATTTTTATATTATTTATTTTATAAAACTATTAATTTTGTAATTTAAATAATCTAAATAAACTAAAATACAAATTAAATAAAAAGTAAAACTAAATAATATTAAAATCTAAACCTAATTAGGGTTTAAAATTAATTATAATTAATAATTATCCGTAATTAATGCGAATTAGGGCTTCTGTGTGGCCCGTGTCAGACGGCTCCGCGAGTCGCGGTGCCTCGTGGCTACAAACGCCGCAAGTCGCGGGGTTTGGAATTTCAGTTGACAGGCTGATTTAAATTCGACGTTTTACTTTTTTTTTGTATATTTTCTGTTTAAATATTTAAATAAAATATTTATAAAAAAATAAATAAAAACTTATGTTTTAAAAACTAAAATAAAAATAGAAATACTTTATAATTTTATAAAAATAACAATCTAAAAAAATAGATTTATATATATTTATTTTTTTTCAGTTTTTTTTTAAAATTTTTTATATTTTAAATAAACACAAAATATTTAAATAAAACTTATATTTTTTATAAAATAAAAATAAAGAAACTTTATAAAACTTAAATATTTAACAAACTCTTAAAAATATTTATATTTTTGTTTTTATTTTTATATTTTTGAATATTTAAAACGTATTTTTACAAAAGCGTATTTTTTTTATATTAGTAAAAAATAATTTTTTTTTATATTAGCGTTGCGCTTCCGGCTTTTAAGCTAGATGTTCCCCGGCAGCGGCGCCAAAAATACTTGAAGTCAAAGCTAAGGGGTACAAAATACTATTAAAGTTTACAAGGAAATACTATTAAATACGATACAATTTTACACAAGATATTTATTTATTTAGAGAATGAATATACTTAAACCTTGCTACAACACTTATAGGCAGTGTACCTAATCGTACAGTAGTGTAGTTTTTAGTAAGTCCGATTCGTTTCACAGGGAAAATCTTTTAATCAAAGCTTAATGCTATATTAGTTTAATTTATAAAAATACAAATATATATATATAAGTAATATTATTATTATAAAGGGGGATTTTTACCGTTTAATGACCGGTTTGTCGATTTTAAAACTTTAGTCGCAGTTAAAACCAAATGTAAAATATTAAATAAATAAAAGACTTAATTTAAAGCGTAAAGTAAATAACGATAATGAAATTGCGAATAATAAAAGTGCGATAAAATAAACTTGCGATAATTAAAAAGTACGATAATTAAAAGTGCAATTAAATACAATAACAATAAATAAAAATGCGATAATTAGAAGTGCAATTAAATATAAAATAAAGGAAATTAAATATGAAATAATAGAATTATGCTTATTTAAACTTCCGTAATCATGATGTTTGACGTGTTGATTTTAGTTTTATGCCCGTGGGTTAATTGTCCTTTGTCCTGGATTATTTAATATGTCCGTCTGGTTTTTGTCCATAACAGTCCATCAGTCATAAATATAAAGTGCGAGTGTCCTCGTCAAATTATCCTTATACCCGAAGTTAAATATTCCAACTAATTGGGGACTTAAACTGTAACAAGATTTTAATACTTTGTTTAATAATTACACCAGGATGTCGACTGAATGTAACCCAAGGTTTTAATACTTTGTTATCAATTATGCCAAGTGTCCTTGTACATAATTTCACCCCTGTTTTAATAATTCTAGTGGCTATTAATCCATTCCCGTGTTCGGTTAAATGAACGATTATTCGTACATATAAATACTCCGCCCATCGTGTCCGATTGAGTGTATATGGTTATTTATAGGGACGTCCAATTGTAAATCTTTATATTAACATTAACAAACTATCATTTAGTTAAACAAATATAAAGCCCATTAATACCCCATAGTCTAATTTTCACAAGTGTCGTTCTTTTGTCCAAACCCTAATTATGGTACAAAGCCCAATTACCCAATTTTAATAATTAGCCCAACATCATGATTACTTCATTTTAAATAAGCATAATAATAACTTAGCTACGAGACATTAAATTAAAAAGGTTGAACATAACTTACAATGATTAATAATAGCGTAGCGTTACACGGACAGAATTTTGACTTACACTCTTACAACATTCGCTAACATACCCTTATTATTAGAATTAAAATTAAAATTAAAATATAAATATAAATATAAATATATATATATATATATATATATATATATATATATATATATATATATATATATATATATATATATATATATATATATATATATATATATATATATATATATATATATATATATATATATATATATATATATATATATATATATATATTACGTTTACATATAGAGAAAGAGAGATTTTTTGGATATTTTTACTCGTCGAACTGCGTTGCTTTTATAGGCTGTTTCAAAATTGGGGGCTCCGCGAGTCGCGGCCAATTTAGTCTTCGAACTCCGCAAGTCGCGGAGTTCCATTTTACAGCTCACTCAACTTTGGCTCTTTGTTTGCCGACGATTATATAAATAAATATAATATATAAATAATTTTAGTAATTATTTAAATATTATATTATATTTATGTGCATAGTTGACTTGTAATTTTTAGTCCGTTGCGTCGAGCGTTGAGAGTTGACTCTGGTCCCGGTTCCGGATTTTCGAACGTCCTTGCGAATAATTTAATATCTTGTACTTTGCGTTTTGAATCTTGTACTCTTGTAATTTTGAGACGTTTCTTATCAATAATTGGAACCTCTTTGATTTTATTTTGTACTTTTGAGCTTTTTGGTCGTTTGCGTCTTCAATGCGTCGAATCTGCCTTTTGTCTTCACCTTTTATTATTTAAACGAATATTACTTGTAAATAGAACAATTGCAACTAAAAGCTTGTCTTTCTTGAGGAATAATGCTATGAAATATATGTTCGTTTTTAGCATTATCAACTAGACATGTTTCAAATGTATCATCGAAGACTGAAAAGTCATCCATGAAAACTTCCATGCATTCTTCTATCATGTCATGAAAAATCGCCATCATGCACCTTTGGAAGGTTGCAGGGGCGTTGCAAAGTCCAAATGGCATGCGTTTGTAAGCAAAAGTACCATAAGGGCACGTGAATGTGGTTTTTTCTTGGTCTTCGGGTGCTATTGGAATTTGAAAATATCCGGAAAATCCATCAAGAAAACAATAGTAACTATTTCCGGCTAATCTTTCCAACATTTGATCAATAAAAGGTAAGAGAAAGTGATCTTTTCTGGTGGCGTCATTTAATTTTCTATAATCAATACATACACGCCATCCTGTTACAGTCCTAGTAGGAATAAGCTCATTTTTCTCATTTGTAATGGCAGTCATGCCACCCTTCTTAGGCACGCATTGAACTGGGCTTACCCATGGACTATTAGAAATTGGATAAATTAAACCTGCATCTAGCAGTTTAATTATTTCTTTTTTAACAACATCTTGCATATTAGGATTTAGTCTTCATTGGCGTTGCACATACGTTTTATGATCTTCTTCCATAAGGATTTTATGTGTGCAATACGAAGGACTTATTCCTTTAATATCATGAATCTTTCATGCAATGGCTGGTTTATGAGCTTTCAACACAGAAATGAGTTGAGATTTTTCATTTTTAGTAAGAAAAGACGATATTATTACAGGTAATTCAGATTCACCATGTAAATAAGCGTATTCCAAATGGTTTGGAAGTGGCTTTAACTCTAATTTCGGAGGTTCTTCTATCGATGATTTATATCGATATCTGTCTTCTTCTTTTAGCATTTGAATTTCTTCTGTTGTTGGTTCATATCCATTAGCCATAAGTGTAGCTAACATTTCAGCTTCATCAATTGATTCAGTTCCTTCTCCTAAAGAACATTCTCCTGTTCCTTGTAATTCTGGAAATTCTTCTAACAATTCTGCATGTGAATCTATAGTTTGAATATAATAACATGTATCATCTGAAGATTGCGGTTGTTGCATTGCTTTATCAACTAAAAAGGTAACACTCTCGTCCTCTATACTTAGGGTCAGTTTCTTACCAAACACGTCTATCATTGCTTTAGCCGTGTTTAAGAATGGTCTTCCTAATATGAGAGGAACTTGAGAATCTTCTTCCTTGTCCAGAACAACAAAATCTACTGGAAATACTAAAGTACCAACTTTTACTAGCATGTTCTCCATTATCCCTCTAGGATATTTTATTGATCGATCGGCTAGTTGTATGCTTATTCTTGTTGGTTTCAATTCTCCAAGGTCTAGTTTAGCGTATAGTGAATACGGAATTAAATTTATACTAGCACCTAAGTCTGCCAATGCTTCTATTGAACTAAGACTACCCAGAAAACATGGAATTGTGAATCTTCCTGGATCAGATAATTTTTCTGGTATCTTATTCAACAGCACTGCTGAACAATTAGCATTCATAGTAACAGCCGAGAGTTCTTCCATTTTCTTTCTATTTGAGATTAGATCTTTCAGAAATTTAGCATATCTAGGCATTCCTGAAATCACATCAATGAAAGGAAGATTTACATTTATCTGTTTAAACATATCCAAGAATTTGGATTGCTCGGCTTCAAGTTTCTCTTTTTTCATTTTACTCGGGTAAGGAAGTGGTGGTTGGTATGGTTTAACATAAGGTTTAGCCTTAACTGTGTTATCTTCATTAACCTTTTTAACTACCGGTTCTTTTTCCTTATCTTGATCAGGTTGTGGTTCTTGTGGATTAGGAATAGTTTCATCAGAAGTTCCAGGTATTTCAGGTGGTTTAAGTGTTGTACCACTTCTTGTGGTAATGGCTTTAGCTGTTTCATTCCGGGGGTTTGCATTTGTATCACTAGGTAAACTTCCCGGTTTTCTTTCACCTATTAACCTTGCTAGGTTACTTACTTCTTGTTCCAAATTTTGAATAGAAGCTTGTTGATTTCTAAATGCTTGAGCATTTTGTTCATTCGTTTGTTTCTGAGATGTGAAAAACTGCGTTTGAGTTTCAACTAGCTTCGTCATCATATCTTCTAAATTCGGTTTTTTATCATCGGTTTGTGGTGGTTTGTTTTGAAAATTAGGTCTTTGCTGGTTGTAAGTATTGTTGGATATTTGTTGATTGCTAGGACCTTGTTGGTTGTTGTATGGAATATTTCGGTTATAATTCTGGTTTTGATTATAAATCGGTCTTGGCGGTTGATAATTATTCTGATAATTATTTTCAGGCCTTTGGTTTATGTATGAAATATTCTCTCTTTGTTCCATTGTTAATTCAATACTGAGACAATCTTTTGTCAAATGTGGTCCTCCACACTGCTCACAACTAATTCGTATTGAGTGGATATCTTTAGTCATCTTTTCCATTCGTCTCTCGACAGCATCTATCTTTGCATAAATGGAATCTAAGTCATGGCTAGAATCGGCTCTAGCTGCTTTAGATGATCTAACGATATCTTTTTCTTGATGCCACTCATGTGAGTGGGAAGCAGTGTTATCAATAATTTTATAAGCACCCGTTTCGGTTTTCTTCATAATAGAACCACCAGCTGCTATATCTATGTCTTTCCTTGTAGTGATGTCATCCTTGGTAGAATATTTGTACTATTTGACAGGTGTCTAAACCATGTTGCGGACATCCTCTCAATAACTTTCCAAATCTGGTCTAAGCCTCATATAGAGTTTCATTTGGTTTCTGTGTGAACGTAACAATTTCTCCTTGAAGTCTTACGGCTTTAGATGCCGGAAAGAATTGTTTAAGAAAATTTTCAACAAAAACATCCCATGTATTGATCGCCCCTTCAGGTAACGATTCCAACCAATCTTTGGCTTCTCCCTTTAAAGTCCAGGGAAATAACATGAGATATATCTGTTCATCCTCAACTTCTCTTATTTTAAATAGTGTGCAGATCCTATTAAAGGTACGAAGATGTTCGTTTGGATCTTCCTTCGGCGCACCACTAAATTGGCATTGATTAGTCACCATATGTAGAATTTGTCCTTTGATTTCATAATCTGGCGCATTAATGTCTGGATGAGTAATTGCGTGACCTTGGCCAGTGCGTTTAGTTCGCATTCGGTCTTCCATACTTAAAGGTTCTGTTACTTCCATAATTGAATTTGTTGAATCTGAATCACTAGAGGATTCTAATTTAATGGTTCGTTCCTCAACAATCTCTGTTTGAATGATTGGTGGTTCCGGAGGAAAAATTAATGGTTCAGGATCTATGAATCATCCCTGAATATTCTCCGGATTCTCAATTGTGAGGTCGGGTTCAAAAAATGGATTATCGGAAATTTGAATTGGAGTACTTGGTCTACTGGATGACGATTCTAAAGAAAAATCAACGGTGACAATATTTGCTAGATGTCTTGATCTGGTTACAGGTGGTGAACGTACAAAAGGTGGTGAACGTCTTGCTCGGTGCATTCACTGAATATCCTATTAGTTTTTAAAAGGAAAGAAAAATTATATAAGTTATCCAATTAATAGACTTTTCTGATTTTGCCCACGTTTCGAATAGCCAAAAGATGCAGCAGAGGGGCAGGATTCGTTTGGTCTTAATATAATTGAGTACTGTTTGGCTCCAATAACCCGGTCCACGTACAAATCCAACTATTACTACGAACCAGAAAATTTTGATGTCTATCAATTTAACCACTTAAAATAAATTTTCGTAATTTTAAGAAATTTAGATAAGAAGTAGAAAAAAAATCTATGTCCTAAAACTAGAATAGCGAGAAAATAGAAAGAAAAAGAGCGCGTCGAAAAAGGTCGAAAAAGAAAAGAAAAAGAGCGACTTATAAAATTTTAAAAACACTCGACTAACCCAACCTTATTACTATCACTAACTTAAAATTAAAATTGCAAATTGAGATTACTAATTGGAGTGATAATTGATACATAGGTAAAAGGCGTCGAAAAATAAAAATAAGAAAGTAGCGCGTTGAAACTTAAAAATGAACTAAAAACTAAAAACTAAAAGTTGCGTCTAAAAATATTAAAGCTTACAAGTAAAACTATATCCCAAATGGCAATATCTTAAAAAGGAACTAAAACTTAAAAAGGCGTCGCAAAATTCTAAAGCACTTAGATCTTAGTCTAAAGAAAAAGCACTTAAGGGATTTTACGGCAAAGCCTAAAAATCTATAAATAAAAATAACTATGGCAAAAACTATGGATTAAAACTAAATACGAGCGAAAAATACAAAAATTACGCTAAAACAATTAAAAAGATACAAAATATAAAAATATATTAAAAGTTGTAAAAAAATTACAATTTTTATAAAAATATTATTTTTATATTATTTATTTTATAAAACTATTAATTTTATAAATTAATTAAACTAATTAAACTAAATAATACAAATTAAATATAAAAACTAAAACTAAATAATAAAAAATACAACCCTAATTAGGGTTTTAAGTTAAATAATAATAATTATTATCCGTAATAAATGCTGATTTCAGTCAATTCTGGCGTGTCTGCAGAGCTCATGCGATCGCATGAGTTCTTAGTTACCCGGCCATGCGATCGCATGGGCTAGGGTTTCGGGCCAGACACTGGGCTGCTACAGTACTTGGACTCGAGTGTTTTTTTTTCTTCTGCTGTATTATATTTCTGTTTTATAAATTTATGTAATATATTAATATAAATTAAAAAAAAAACTTATATTTTTATAAAATAAAGATAAAGAAACTTTTATAGAACTTATAAATTTAACAAACTCTTAAAAATATTTATATTTTTGTTTTTCTTTTTATATTTTTGAATATATTAAAACGTATTTTTACAAAAGTGTATTTTTTTATAAAAGTAAACTAAAAATAATTTTTTTTTTTTATTTAGCATTGCACTTCCGGCTTTTAAGCTAGAATTTGGTCCCCGGCAGCGGCGCCAAAAATACTTGATGTTAAAGCTAAGGGGTATAAAATACTATTAAATTTTACAAGGAAATACTATTAAATACGATACAATTTTACACAAGATATTTATTTATTTAGAGAATGGATATACTTAAACCTTGCTACAACACTTAAAGGCAGTGTACCTAATCGTACAGTAGTGTAGTCTTTAGTAAGTCCGGTTCGTTCCACAGGGAAAAAATCTTTAAACAAAGCTTAACGCTATATTAGTTTTATTTTATAAAAATACAAATATATATATATAAGTAATATTATTATTATAAAGGGGGGTTTTTTTACCGTTTAATGACCGGTTTGTCGATTTTAAAAACTTAAGTCGCAGTTAAAACCAAATGTAAAATATTAAAAATAAATACAAGACTTAATTTAAAGCGTAAAGTAAATAACGATAATGAAATTGCGATAAATAAAAGTGCGATAAAATAAACTTGCAATAATTAAAAAGTACGATAATTAAAAGTGCAATTAAATACAATAACAATAAATAAAAGTGCGATAATTAGAAGTGCAATTAAATATAAAATAAAGGAAATTAAATATGAAATAAAAGAATTATGCTTATTTAAACTTCCGTAATCATGATGTTTGACGTGTTGATTTTAGTTTTATGCCCATGGGTTAATTGTCCTTTGTCCTGGATTATTTAATATGTCCGTCTGGTTTTTGTCCATAACAGTCCATCAGTCATAAATATAAAGTGCGAGTATCCTCGTCAAATTATCCTTATACCCGAAGTTAAATATTCCAACTAATTGGGGACTTAAACTGTAGCAAGATTTTAATACTTTGTTTAATAATTACACCAGGTTATCGACTGCGTGTAACCCAAGGTTTTAATACTTTTTTATCAATTATGCCAAGTGTCCTTGTACATAATTTCACCCCTGTTTTAATAATTCTAGTGACTATTAATCCATTCCCGTGTCAGGTTAAATGAACGATTATTCGTACATATAAATACCCCGCCCATCGTGTCCGATCGAGTGTATCTGGTTATTTATAGGGACGTCCAATTGTAAATCTTTATATTAAAATTAACAAATTATCATTTAGTTAAACAAATATAAAGCCCATTAATAGCCCATAGTCTAATTTCCACAAGTGTCGTTCTTTTGTCCAAACCTCAATTATGGTACAAAGCCCAATTACCCAATTTTAATATTTTTAGCCCAACATCATGATTACTTCGGATTAAATAAGCATAATAATAACTTAGCTACGAGACATTAAATTAAAAAGGTTGAACATAACTTACAATGATTAAAAATAGGGTAGCGTTACACGGACAGAATTTCGACTTATACCCTTTCAACATTCGTTAACATACCCTTATTATTAGAATTAAAATTAAAATTAAAATTAAAATTAAAATTATAATATATATATATATATATATATATATATATATATATATATATATATATATATATATATATATATATATATATATATATATATATATATATGTATGTATGTTTACGAGATAGAGAGAAAGATATATGATATATGGTACACCAGAGCTCGTGTTTTATAGGCCTTGTGAGCTAGAAAAGAGCCTCATTCGATCGCATGAACTTTGCCCTTCAAAGCCATGCGATCGCATGGCCAGCTGGGGAGAGCCACATTTAGTTGTTTTCTTCTGCCGACGGTTTTTAAATATAATATAATATATATATTAATTTTAAGAATTAATTATATATTATATTATATTCATGTGCATAGTTGACTTGTAATGTTTAGTCCGTTGCGTCGAGCGTTGAGAGTTGACTCTGGTCCCAGTTCCGGATTTTCGAACGTCCTTGCGAATTATTTAATAACTTGTACTTTGCGTTTTGAATCTTGTACTCTTGTAATTTTAAGACGTTTCTTATCAATAATTGGAACCTCTTTGATTGCATTTTGTACTTTTGAGCTTTTTGGTCGTTTGCGTCTTCAATTTGTCGAATCTGTCTTTTGTCTTCACCTTTTATTATTTAAACGAATATCACTTGTAAATAGAACAGTTGCAACTAAAAGCTTGTCTTTCTTGAGGATTAATGCTATGAAATATATGTTCGTTTTTAGCATTATCATAGATCTATTGGGCTTGACAACCCCATTTCGAACTAGTCGCGCTTACAATTTATAATCGGAATGTATTAGTACTTCGTTTAACCTGTTCAGTGTATATTGTTGTTTGGTAAGGGTATGGAAATGGTTACGTGGTTATGATATCGGCCAAAAAGTCACGTTTTTACCCCCGATATTGGGTCCTAAAACCCATAAAGTTCCAAACTTTATTGCAAAATAATCGCTTTGTCAGTTGATCTTGTAGATTAAGTAATTACAAAGGCGATGCAAAAAGAATAAAGTAAAATGGAGCTAAAACGAAGAATCTAGAGCGAAAACGCTGAAAGACAAGAAAATAAGTTACGATCCAGGAAATCAGGCTGACCAGGCAAGCCAAACGGCCTGCCAAACGGCTTGCCTGGCTCTAAATGGCCTGCCAAACGGGCTCAGCAAGCAGCCCCTGCAAACGGGCTGGCTTGGCAAACGACCTGCCAAACGTTTGTAGGCAGAAATCCAAGTCTATTTATAGGGCTAATGTGCGAGCGGAGGGGTACGAAATACTATTATAGTTACTACGAAATACGACGAAATTACACAAGTTTTATTTATTTATTTATAGGATATACCTAAACCTTGCTACAACACTATATGCAGTGTACTTAATCGTAGAGTAGTGAAGTTTTTAGTAAGTCCGGTTCGTTCCACTGGGAGCTAGCTAAGTTAACGCTATATTTTTAACAACTATATTTATATAAAATATATATAATTATATATAGTAATAATAATATATAAAAGGGGGGTTTTTACCGTTTAATGACCGGTATGTTGATTTTATATTTTAAGCGTAAAGATAAATGACAATATTTAAAGTGTGTAAAATAAATGAGAATATTAAAATGACAATAAATAAAATGACGGTAAATAAAAATACGATGAGATATAAAATAGAACAATTATGCTTATTTAAACTTCCGTAATCATGATGTTCGACGTGTCGAACCCATAATAGTCCATCGGTCATAATTATAAAATGCTCGTCAAATTAACCTTATTCCCGAAGTCAAATATTCCAACTAATTAGGGATTCAAACTGTAACAAGGTTTTAATACTTTGTTAATAATTACACTAGGTTATCGACTGCGTGTAATCCAAGGTTTTAATACTTTGTTAACAATTACACCAATTATCCTTGTATGTAATCCACCCCTATTTTAATTAGTCCATGATACATTAATTTATTCACTTGACCATAATGAATAATCAATTTCCCAATCCAGTTGATTAATTAAATGATTGTAAACGATGTCGTATAAACGTCACTAAATAGGACATTCGTAATCAATTTAATAATAATTAGATTAACTAATTTGAAGATAGGTTCGACAGGTTCCAATGAGTTGTCATTCAATTAGACAATACCCCCTACCTATTAATAGTCAATAGTCCAATGTTCACAAGTGTCGGTCTTTTGTCCAAACCCTAATTATGGTACAAAATCCAATATCCCATCTTAATATTTAGTCCAACATCACGATTATTTCGGTTCAAATAAGCATAATAATAACTTAGTTACGAGACATTAATTTAAAAAGGAAGAACATAGGTTACAGTGATTATTTATCGCGTAGCGTTACACGGAGAGAGTTCCGACTTAAAACCCTTAAAACATTCTTACAATAACCTTATTATTATTAACTTAAATTAAAATTAAAATTATAATTATAAATATAAATATAAATACATATAGAGAGATTGAGGTTGGAAAAGGGGTAATGGATTCGGCAGAAGCTTGTGCCTTTTATAGGCAGATTTTGAATTTGGCTGATCCGCGAGTGTGGTACTTTTGTGCCTTACACCTCCGCGAGTGCGGAGCTTCAGATTCCAGCTCACCAAATTGAGTTAAACGTGGACTGCTGAATATTATAATATATAATATACTAATATATAATTTTATATAATTATATATATATTATATTATATTCTTGTGCATAGTTGACTTGTAATTTTAGCTACATTGAGTTGTACGTTGATGCTCGGTTTATGTCTCAGTTTCGAATTTTCGAACGCCTTTTTGCACGCTTAGATATCTTGTACTTTGCGTTTCGCGGCTTGTACTCTTATCATTTTTAGGCGTTTCTCGTCAATAAATTAAACCACTTGGATTGTACTTTGTACTTTTTAGCTTTTTGGTCATTTGCGTCTTCAAATCGTCGTTTTCTTCTTTTGTCTTTGCACTTATTTATTTAAACGATTATTACATAAAAATAGAACAATAGTAACTAAAAGCTTTACATATTGGAAGGATATTGATACTAAATATATGTTCCTTTTTAGCATTATCAAATATCTCCACACTTGAACGTTGTTTGTCCTCAAGCAATACAGAACTTGAAATTAAATCACACTTCACTCGAATCACTTTTTTATTCTCACACTTTATACATAAGTTATTTTAATACGGTGGTATAAACAATGATAGTAACGATGTGGTTTACAGTCCCACATGACTATGAAAATGTAGATCCTTTAAGGAAATTGGATCTTTATGAAAATATTTGATCTTTTGAAAATTCATTCTAGCTTTTACCCTAGATAAGTTTTCCAGAATAACCCTTCACCGGTGTTTGCAAAATGCTTTTGTGGGTTTCAGATTTGAAAATTTTAGCTCAAAACTTACGGTTTTGTGTCACCTACTTGCTAACCTTGTAATAGGAAAGCAACACGTCCAGTATACTTGCTCCGTATATTACCTTTCGGTAAACTACCGTCCAGTTGTAAAGGAAAGCGTTGAACAAGCAACTGTTAAGGCAATGTCTAATGACATGCAAATGTTCATGGTCCACAACGTGTCGGATGCAATTACTATCCTTTGTAGGAGAAATAGTAAAGATCACCCTATAATTTTTCGGTCTGGCACAAGGTCCTGTCTTTGACCATGCTATGCAACCACCGTTCTTACGGTTGACACCCGATTTGGTTCAGGTGACCTAATGAATTCTGATGAATTCTCAGGATTTTACGTTCAATGGTAATGAACACATTGAAAATAGGTTTTTCAGAAAAAATCGATTTTAATTTGATCAAAATATTTTCTCGTTCAAGCTCGAGTTTAGATATCATCGAATTCTATGAGTTTGTAATTCTCAATCTTTAAGGTCAATCTCAAGGATTGAGTAATATCAGGATTAAAAGCTGATTTTTAATCTTTAAGGAGATTATCATTTCTGGGGGTCTGATTCATTAGTCTTATCAAGCTAATTTGCACGGTGCCCTCCCCATTTTACGAGACAGATCCTCTCATGGTTAGGATAAGTCTGACCACTTGGCGACCCTGTTTGATGCTGAGGTCCGTGGATTTCCAGCGGATTTTCGAGAAAACTTTTCAAGATTTTTCGTAGACTCTACAACTGGTCTGGACGACAACTTCCTGACCTAAAACAAGAAGCACGTGTCTTTTTCAGAAGACTTTACTTCCTTTTAATGATGGAATTGATTCATCGTGTAGATCCATCTTTCTTTCAAATATATTACAGTAAATCGGGTAAAACTGATTAGTTTAGTCCAAAGCAAAAGTACCTGCAATAATCTTGTACAAAAATATGTGATATATGTTTTAAAGAACTTGGTAAATTCTTCTCACACTTAGCTTTTATTTATTCTTTTCTTTGCCTTTTTATTCTCCTTTATTCCATTTTAAATGAATTCTAACGTTTTGGGTTGTTTCTCAATTTATGTCCTTTCTGAGGTAACAATAATTTCGGTATTATCACCTAGTTTTATCGTTCATAAATATGTATAAACATGATTTTGAATTCATTTAGTTGAAAATTTTTCAAATTTTCACAAAATTTGGCAATGAAACTAAGTGTAAACCTGAGAGAATTTATAACCCTTCCCCACACTTGAGATCTTGCAATGCCCTCATTTGCAAGAAATCAGTAAAAATTTAAATTCATGAGGGTGATTAGTGTAGAAAAATGATTAAAAATACCGAGTTTGCAAACATATTGTTTTATATCACATTTGATATTTTACGACTTGTCGTTAAAATTAGTAGCTTTTGCTGAACTTAATGTCAGTCTTTGAAAGTGCGCTTCGTGACCAATCGGGGGGAAGCAAAATTATTTTTTTTTCGTTTTTTTGGAATTTTTTTTTCCGGCATCAAGATCACACGAAAATATGAACATTTAGAAGAGACACTTCGTGATGAATGTTATTATTTAGGCGAGAAAACGATCTTAAAAAATAACATTCAAGATAATATTGTTCGTGAAGAATATGAACGTTTTTTTCCCTCATGTTTTGTGAAGTAAAATTTAGCCCGATTTAGAGTTTATGGTTTAGGGTTTAGGGTTTAGGGTTTGGTGTTTTGGGTTTATTCCATAAACCCAAAACACCAAACCCTAAACCCTAAACCCTAAACCCTAAACTCTAAACCGTTCGTGTTAAAAACTCAATCTAAATCCTAAATCTAAACCCTAAACCCTAAATTTCTAAACCCTAATATCTAAACCCTAATATCTAAACCCTAATATCTAAACCCCAATAGCTAAAACCTCAAAATACGCTCGAAAAACACGATAATTGTTATATATATTACTTCTTCGAGCGTTTTCCCGCCAAAATAAAAACATTTATCACAAAGTGTCTCTTCTAAATGTTCATATTTTCATCTCATCTATAATGTTCGTGAACAAAGTTTTTTCAAAAAATGAAAAAAAAGTTTTTGCTTCCCCCCGCTTCCCCCCGAATGGTTACTTCCCTCTTGATCCTACCACTATATATATATATATATATATATATATATATATATATATATATATATATATATATATATATATATATATTATAAAACCTTTATTTATTAAAACAATTTAAATGAATAATTTTTTATAATTTTGTTTCCTTTTACTTTAGGTAGTTTCAGCACGTTTACCTAGTCCGTCCCTCGACAAAATTTAAAATTTGTCGTTTTTTAAGCGATTGTTTTAAAAGCAAAGATTTTTGGGGTTTTTTAATTTTTTTGGTATACATTAGATCAATAAAATTAAAAATAATGATAAAAAAAATTTTCGCCCCGCCCTCGGGTAAAGCAATTTCGATTCTATTATCTAGTCTTTAACTTACGACGAATTTTAGAAATTATTTTTTAAACTTAATGAAATAAAGTAAATTTTGTTTTTAAATTCACACAAAACTTAAATTAAAAAATGCATATAAATTTCATATAAAACCTATAAAACAAAAAATTTAGAATGGGGGGAAAAAACTAGTTCTTTAGTGTCTGCTAGTGGAAAAGACCAATCGGATTCCATTCTCGGAACTACACGAGAACAGAACAACTAACTCTAGACAACGTTTTCTTTTTAGAACATTTGAATCTCCCCACACTTAGGTAGCTGTGGTGTCGAATTTGTGATTAACTTCATCGTCAATTTCTTTTGGACCATAATCAACTTGCATATCTGTGACTTTTGCTTTAAGCCATTGGTCGGATTCCTGTGTAATATCCACAAATTCAACTAGTTTTGCCTTTTCTTTAGGCGATAGATTGAATACTAACCGGTTACATAACTTAAAGTTCCCCTTGGTTCTGGCATCACGAATCCGTTTAATAAGTTTCTTCATTGAACTGTTAATAACGGAGTCATTTAATTTCGTATCAACAACGGGGTTATTTGTTATCAGGTCATCATTAGGTGTTACTTCATCTTCCCCACACTTAGGCGTTTTATTATTGCTAAGCACTACCGTTGGAGTTGGCAAAACAATATGATTCTTATCAATCGTTTTTGTTGGTTCAACGGTTTGGTTGGTGGAGATTTAGACTTTTGACTCACAAAGGTGATCGATTTTTCATCATTACTAAGTGTCATTCTACCCTCTCTTACCTCAAATAACGCCCCGGTGGACGCTAAGAATGGTCAACCTAAAATTAGAGGAATGTTTGGGTCCTCTTCTATATCAATGATAATAAATTCGACTAAAAAGGTTAAATTACCCACTTGAACGGGTAGGTTTTCAGCAATTCCAACTAGGTGCCTAATGGTTTGATCAAAGAGTCAAACACTCATTTTCGTTGGACTTAACTCACCTACTCCTAATCTCTTATATAATGAAAGAAGCATAACACTCACACTCGCACCTAAATCTGCTAGTGCGTCATACATGACACAATCACTAAGTAGACAAGGAACAATAAATTCACCCGGATCACCCAACCTTGGTGGAAGTTTTGGTGGAACTGTCTTCACCGGGTTTATATTTACGGTTTTTATTTCTTGTACTTTCTTAGTCTTCTTCTTCTTTCCAGAGGTATCACAAAATTTATTACCTATTACTTGCTCATACTCAACTCCTTTTCTTGGAAACAGGATTGGTGGTCTGTATGGTGCAACTACTGGCTTTACATACTCGGGTGGTGGTGGTGGTGTAACTTCTTCATTGTTACTCACATCTAAAACCTTCCCATCTTCTAGTGCTGGTTTTTCAGAATTTGTTGACACCATATTAACATTCTCATTCCGAGGATTTACT
Source organism: Rutidosis leptorrhynchoides (assembly GCF_046630445.1). Lineage (NCBI taxonomy): Eukaryota > Viridiplantae > Streptophyta > Magnoliopsida > Asterales > Asteraceae > Rutidosis > Rutidosis leptorrhynchoides. The sequence continues at coordinate 132,844,519 of NC_092335.1, forward strand.
TCAGTATTACTCGGTATCTTTCCTTGTTCCCTTTCACTCATCATGCTAGCAAGAGTACCTACGTGTTTTTCTAGATTTAGAATGGAAGCTTGTTGAGTTCTTAATGACTGATCAAACCTCTCATTCGTTTGGGTTTGAGATGTAATAAATTGTGTTTGAGACTCCATTAGCTTTGCCATCATTTCTTCCAGATTTAGCTTTTTCTCTTCGGTTTGTTGTGGTGGTTTATACAAGCCAGGTATTTGTTGATTGAAAGTGTTGTTTTGAGTTGGTTGATTATTTGGACCTTGTTGGTTATACGAGTTATTGTTGGGTCCATTTGGATTGTAAAGAATGTTTTGATTTCGATTGAAGTTTGGCCTTGACGGTTGATAATTATTTTGATAATTATTTCCCGGCCTTTGGTTAATGTAGGAAACATTCTCACATTGTTCCATCATTTGCTCGATGTGACAATCTTTCGTTAAGTGTGGTCCACCGCATTGCTCACAACTGATTCGTATTGCGTGAATATCTTTAGTCATCTTTTCCGTTCGTCTCTCAAAAGCATCTATTTTTGCGAAAACGGAATCAAAGTCATGGATAGAATTGGCTCTAGCCGCTTTAGATGAACGAAAGATATCTTTTTCCTGGTGTCATTCATGCGAGTGGGAGGCTGTGTTATCAATGATTTTGTGAGCTTCGGTTGCAGTTTTCTTCATAATAGAACCACCAGCTGCTGTGTCGATGTCTTTTCGTGTAGCAACGTCGACACCTTGGTAGAATATTTGCACTATTTGATAAGTGTCTAAACCGTGTTGAGGACATCCTCTTAACAACTTTCCGAATCTTGTCCACGCCTCATATAATGTTTCATTTGGCTTTTGTGCGAACGTAACAATTTCTCCTTGAAGTTTCACGGCTTTCGATGCCGGAAAGAATCTTTTAAGAAATTTTTCAACTAAGACATCCCATGTGTCAATCGCTCCTTCGGGTAACGATTCTAACCAATCTTTGGCTTCTCCCTTTAAAGTCCAGGGAAACAACATGAGATAGATCTGTTCATCCTCAACTTCTCTGATTTTGAATAGAGTACAGATCCTATTAAAAGTTCGAAGATGTTCGTTTGGATCTTCTTTTGGCGTACCACTATATTGGCATTGATTAGTTACCATGTGTAGGATTTGTCCTTTGATTTCATAATCTGGCGCATTAATGTCTGGCTTAATAATGGCATGTCCTTGGCCATTGCGTGTGGCTCTCATTCGATCTTCCATACTTAGAGGTTCCGTTATTTTCATATTTGAAATTGTTGAATCCAAATCACTAGAAGATTTTGATTTAATGGTTTGTGGTTCAGGAGGAATGATTATTGGTTCAGGATCTTGGAATTGTCCTTGAATATCCTCAGGGTTCTCAATTGTGAAGTCGGGTTCAAAAAATAGATTATCGGAAATTTGAATTGGAGTTCGACTAGATGATGATTCTAAAGAAAAATTAACAGCGACAATATTGGCTAGATGTCTTGATCGAGTTACAGGTGGTGAACGTATGAAAGGTGGTGAACGTTTTGTTCGGTGCATTCACTGAATATCCTATTAGTTATAAAAATAAAAATTATATAAGTTATCAAATTAATAGACTTTTCTGCTTTTTCCCACGTTTCGAATAGCCAAAAGATGCAGAAGGGAGCCAGGATCCTTTAAGTCAGAAAATCCACAACTCAGCCACTAACAAATCCAACTATTACTACGAACCAGAAAATTTTGTATGTCTATCAATTTAATCGCTTAAAATAATTTTTCGTCGAGATTTAACGAAAATAACGAAAATTCTATGTCCTAAAACTAGAGCGTAGAAATGAGAAAGAAAGAGCGCGTCGAAAAATAAACGTCGAAAAACAAAAAGTCGAAAAAAATAATAATAAGAACGTAAAGTGTCGAAACTTAAAAGTCTAAAAACTAAATATTAAAAGTTGCGTCTAAAGGAATTAAAGCTTAAAGGAATTCTATATCCAAAACGGCAATAACTTAATTAGGCACTAAAATCTTAAAACGGCGTCGCAAAATTCTAAGGCACCTAAATTTAAATCTAAAGAAAAAGCACTTAAAGGGTTTTACGGCAAAGCCTAAAAATTTAGAAATATAAAATAACTATGGCAAAATACTATAACTTAAAACCAGTTACGAACGATACATATACAAACTACGAACTAAACGAATAAAAAGATACAAAATATAAAAATAAAACTTAAAGTTATATAAATACAATTTTTATAAAAATAATATTTTTATATTATTATTTTATAAAAGTATTAATTTATATAATTAATAATAATATTAAAACTTAATATTACTAATTATAAATTAAAACTAAAAACTAAATACTAATTAAATAAATCAAAACCTAATTAGGTTAATAATAATTAATTAAATTATTAAAACCTTAATCAGCAATTAATGCGTACAAGGTTGCAGGTGTCAGACAGCTCCGCGCGACTGCAGAGTTTGCAGATTCAGATTTCGTGCAGGCCAAATTCGTGCAGGTTCAGTTTTTTTTTATAAATAAAATAAACTTATATTTTAAAAATTAGAAACAAAACTAAAAATACTTTTTAATTTTATATATATTAAACAAACTCTTAAAAATATATTTTTTTTCTTTTTTTAATATTATTATTATTTTTTTTAATATATTTTTTTAAAAATATATCATTTTACAGCTCCCCGGCAGCGGCGTAAAAAACTTGATGTGCGAGCGGAGGGGTACGAAATACTATTATAGTTACTACGAAATACGGCGAAATTACACAAGTTTTATTTATTTATTTTTGGGATATACCTAAACCTTGCTACAATACTATAGGTAGTGTACCTAATCGTAGAGTAGTGTAGTTTTTAGCAAGTCCGGTTCGTTTCACAGGGAGTGATAATGCTAAAAACGAACATATATTTCATAGCATTATCCCTCAAGAAAGACAAGCTTTTAGTTGCAATTGTTCTATTTACAAGTGATATTCGTTTAAATAATAAAAGGTGAAGACAAAAGACAGATTCGACGAATTGAAGACGCAAACGACCAAAAAGCTAAAAAGTACATAGTACAATGAAAGTGGTTCAAATTATTGATGAGAAACGTCTCAAAATTACAAGAGTACAAGACGCGAAACGCAAAATACAAGATATTAAATTATACGCAAGGACGTTCGAAAATCCGGAACCGGGATCAAAGTCAACTTTCAACGCGCAACGTAACGGAGCGAAAATTACAAGTCAACTATGCACATAAATATAATATAATATATAAATAATTCTTAAAATTATTTATATATTATATATATTTAGTAAAACCGTCGGCAAGAAGCAAACAACAATATGTGAGCTGGAATCCCAGGCCATGCGATCGCATGGTCAGGAAGAAGAAAATCCATGCGATCGCATCGCCCCAATATGCTGGCCACATCTATAAATTTCGCAGTTTTGGTCAAACAAAAACACATCTTTCTCTACTCTCTATCTCACGTAATATATATATATATATGTATATATATATATATATATATATATATATATATATATATATATATATATATATATATATATATATATATATATATATATATATATATTATAATTTTAATTTTAATTTTAATTTAATAATAATAAGGGTATGTTAGCGAATGTTGTAAGGGTGTAAGTCGAAATTCTGTCCGTGTAACGCTACGCTATTATTAATCATTGTAAGTTATGTTCAACCTTTTTAAATTAATGTCTCGTAGCTAAGTTATTATTATGCTTATTTAAATTGAAGTAATCGTGATGTTGGGCTAAATATTAAAGACAGGGTAATTGGGCTTTGTACCTTAATTGGGGTTTGGACAAAAGAACGACACTTGTGGAAATTAGACTATGGGCTATTAATGGGCTTTATATTTGTTTAATTGAATGATAGTTCGTTAATTTAATATAAAGATTTACAATTGGAGGTACCTATAAATAACCACATACACTCGATCGGACACGATGGACGGGATATTTATAAGTACTAATAATCGTTCATTTAACCGGACACGGGAATGGATTAATAGTCAATGGACTTATTAAAACAGGGGTGAATTATATAAAGGACACTTGGTGTAATTATAGTTTAAGTCCTCAATTAGTTGGAATATTTGACTTCGGACTGTTATGGATAATTATAGTTTAAGGATAATTTGACGAGGACACTCGCACTTTATATTTATGACTGATGGACTGTTATGGACAAAAACTAGACGGACATATTGAATAATCCAGGACAAAGGACAATTAACCCATGGTAATAAACTAAAATCAACTCGTCAAACATCATGATTACGGAAGTTTAAATAAGCATAATCCTTTATTTCATATTTAATTGCACTTTTAATTATCGCACTTTAATTTATTGTCATTTTAATTATCGTACTTTTTAATTATCGCACTTTAATTTATTGTCATTTTATTTATCGCACTTTTATTTATCGCAATTTCATTATTGTTATTTACTTTACGCTTTAATTTAAGTTATATTTATTTTTAATATTTTACATTAGGTTTTAACTGCGACTAAAGTTTTAAAATCGACAAACCGGTCATTAAACGGTAAAAACCCCCTTTTTTATAATAATAATATTACTTATATATATATTTATATTTATACAAATATAGTTTTAAAAATATCGCGTTAAACTTAGCGAGTTCCCTGTGGACGAACCAGACTTACTAAAAACTACACTACTGTACGATTAGGTACACTGCCTATAAGTGTTGTAGCAAGGTTTAGGTATATCCACTCTATAAATAAATAAATAAATAACTTGTGTAAAATTGTATCGTATTTAATAGTATTTTGCAGCAAAAATACTACTATTTTGTACCCCTTCGCTTTAACATCAAGTATTTTTGGCGTCGCTGCCGGGGACTGCTTAAACGCCGGAAGCGAAACGCTATATATATATATATATATATATATATATATATATATATATATATATATATATATATATATATATATATATATATATATATATATAAAATATCTATATTTTTAAGTTTAGTTAAATTAAAAAGTTTATATTTTTTTATTGTGAAAAGTTATAAAAACTAATAAGTATTTTTTGTAAATATAAGTTTTTATTATAAATTATATTTCATATATTAAAAACAAAAAAAAAATATATATATATATAAAAGTAAAATCACTCGGCCTGGTACTGTAGCAGCCCATATTCAGGCCTGGAACCCTAGCCCATGCGACCGCATGAAAATTTAACGGGATATCCATGCGATCGCATGGCCTGATCTGACACGCCAGGTTTGACTGATTTCTGCAATAATTACGGTGTATTAATTATTATTATTATTAATTAAAACCCTAATTAGGGTTAGTTTATTTAATTATTTAGTTTTAGTTTTATTTATTTAATTTGTATTTTTAGTTTTAATTAGTTTTAATAAATTATAAAATTGATACTTTTATAAAATAAATAATATAAAAATAATATTTTTATAAAAATTGTACTTTTTACAACTTTAAGTTTATTTTTATATTTTTATATTTTGTATCTTTTTATTTGTTTTAGCGTAATATTTGTATTTTTCGTTCGTATTTAGTTTTAAGTCATAGTTTTTGCCATAGTTATTTTTATTTCTAGATTTTTAGGCTTTGCCGTAAAATCCCTTAAGTACTTTTTCTATAGACTAAGATTTAGGTGCTTTAGAATTTTGCGACGCCGTTTTTAGATTTTAGAACCTTTTTAAGTTATTGCCGTTTTGGATATAGTATTTCTTTTAAGTTTTAATACCTTTAGACGTAACTTTTAATTCTTAGTTTTTAGACTTTTAAGTTTCGACGCGCTACGTTCTTTTTATTATTTTTCGACCTTTTATTTTTTGACGTTTTCCGACGCGCTCTTTTCCGACGCGCTCTTTTAAGTGGTTAAATTGATAGACATCCAAAATTTTCTGGTTCGTAGTAATAGTTGAATTTGTTAGTGGCGAGTTGTGGGCTTCCGATTTAAAGGGTCCTGGCTACCTGCTGCATCTATTGGCTATTCGAAACGTGGGCAAAATCAGAAAAGTCTATTAATTTGATAAATTATATAATTTTTATCTTTTTTAACTATTAGGATATTCAGTGAATGCACTGAGCAAAACGTTCACCACCTTTTATACGTTCACCACCTGTAACTCGATCAAGACATCTAGCCAATATTGTTACCGCTGATTTTTCTTTAAAATTGTCATCCAGTCGACCAAGTACTCCAATTCAAATTTCCGATAATCCATTTTTTGAACCCGACCTCACAATTGAGAATCCGGAGGATATTCAGGGAGAATTCAGAGATCCTGAACCATTAATCTTTCTTCCAGAACCACCAATCATTCAAACAGAGAGTGTCTAGGAACAAACCATTAAATCAGAATCCTCTATTGATTCAGATTCAACAAATTCAATCATGGAAAATCTGGAACCTCTAAGTATGGAAGACCGAATGAGAGCTAAATGCACTGGCCAAGGTCACGCAATTACTCAACCTGACATTAATGCGCCAGATTATGAAATCAAAGGAAAAATCCTACATATGGTAACTAATCAATGCCAATTTAGTGGTGCGCTGAAGGAAGATCCAAATGAACATCTTCGTACCTTTAATAGGATCTGTACTCTATTTAAAATAAGAGAAGTGGAGGATGAACAGATATATCTCATGTTATTTTCCTGGACTTTAAAGGGAGAAGCCAAAGATTGGTTAGAATCGTTATCTGAAGGGGCGATTGATACATGGGATGTTTTAGTTGAAAAATTTCTTAAACAATTCTTTCCGGCATCTAAAGCCGTGAGACTTCAAGGAGAAATTGTTACGTTCACGCAAAAGCCAAATGAAACTCTATATGAAGCGTGGACAAGATTTGGAAAGTTATTGAGAGGATGACCGCAACATGGTTTAGACACTTGTCAAATAGTACAAATATTCTACCAAGGATGTGACATCACTACAAGAAAAGACATCGATATAGCAGCTGGTGGTTCCATTATGAAGAAAACCGCAACTGACGCTTACAAAATTATTGATAACACTGCTTCCCACTCTCATGAGTAGCATCAAGAAAAAGATATCGTTAGATCATCTAAAGCAGCTAGAGCCGATTCTAGCCATGACTTCGATTCCATTTTCGCAAAGATAGATGCTGTCGAGAGACGAATGGAAAAGATGACTGAAGATATCCACTCAATACGAATTAGTTGTGAGCAGTGTGGAGGACCACATTTAATAAAAGATTGTCTCAGTATTGAACAAACAATGGAACAAAGAGAGAATGTTTCATATATAAACCAAAGGCCTGGAAATAATTATCAAAATAATTATCAACCGCCAAGACCAATTTACAATCAAAATCAAAATTATAACCGAAATGTTCCATACAACAACCAACAAGGTCCTAGCAATCAACAAGTATCCAATAATACTTACAATTAGCAAAGACCTATTTTTCAAAATAAACCACCACAAACCGATGATAAAAAGCCAAATTTAGAAGATATGATGTCGAAGCTAGTTGAATCTCAAACGCAGTTTTTCACATCTCAGAAACAAACCAATGAACAAAATGCTCAAGCATTTAGAAATCAACAAGCTTCTATTCAAAATTTGGAACAAGAAGTAAGTAACCTAGCAAGGTTGATAGGTGAAAGAAAACCAGGAAGTCTACCTAGTGATACAAATGCTAACCCCCGGAATGAAACAGCTAAAGCCATTACCACAAGAAGTGGTATTACACTTAAACCACCTGAAATACCTGTAATTTCTGATGATTCTATTCATACTCCACAAGAACCACAACCTGAGCAAGATAGGAAACAAAACCGGTTGTTGAAAAGGTTAACGGAGATAACACAGTTAAGGCTAAACCTTATGTTAAACCATACCAACCACCGCTTCCTTACCCGAGTAAAATGAGAAAAGAGAGACTTGAAGCCGAGCAATCTAAATTCTTGGATATGTTTAAACAAATAAATGTCAATCTTCCTTTCATTGATGTGATTTCAGGAATTCCTAGATATGCTAAATTCTTGAAAGATCTAATCACAAATAGAAAGAAAATGGAAGAACTTTCGGCTGTTACAATGAATGCTAATTGTTCTGCAGTACTATTGAATAAGATACCAGAAAAATTATCAGATCCAGGAAGTTCCACAATTCCATGTTTCCTGGGTAGTCTTAGTTCAATAGAAGCATTGGCAGATTTAGGTGCTAGTATAAATTTAATGCCGTATTCACTATACGCTAAACTAGACCTTGGAGAATTGAAACCAACACGAATAAGCATACAACTAGCCGATCGATCAGTAAAATATCCTAGAGGGATAATGGAAAACATGCTAGTTAAAGTTGGTACTTTAGTATTTCCAGTAGATTTTGTTATTCTGGACATGGAAGAAGATTCTCGAGTTCCTCTCATATTAGGAAGACCATTCTTAAACACGGCTAAAGCAATAATAGACGTGTCCGGTAAGAAACTGACCCTAAGTATAGAGGACGAGAGTGTTACCTTTTCAGTTGATAGAGCCATGCAACAACCGCAATCTGCAGATGATACATGTTATTATATTCAAACTATAGATTCACATGCAGAATTGTTAGAAGAATTTCCAGAATTACAAGGAACAGGAGAATGTTCTTTAGGAGAAGGAACTGAACTAATTGATGAAGCTGACATGTTAGCCACACTCATGGTTAATGGATATGAACCAACAACAGAAGAAATTCAAATGCTAAAAGAAGAAGAAAGATATCGATACAAATCATCGATAGAAGCACCACCGACATTAGAGTTAAAGCCACTTTCAAACCATTTGGAATATGCTTATTTACATGGTGAATCTGAATTACCTGTAATAATATCATCTTCTCTTACAGAAAATGAAAAATCTCAACTCATTTCTGTGCTAAGAGTTCATAAACCAGCTATTGCATGAAATATTCATGAAATTAAAGGAATAAGTCCTTCATATTGCACACATAAAATCCTTATGGAAGAAGGTCATAAAACGTATGTGCAACGCCAATGAAGACTAAATCCTAATATGCAAGATGTTGTTAAGAAAGAAATAATTAAACTGCTAGATGCATGTTTAATTTATCCAATCTCTGATAGTCCATGGGTAAGCCCCGTTTAATGTGTACCTAAGAAGGGTGGCATGACTGTCATCACAAATGAGAAAAATGAAATTATTCCTACTAGGACTCTAACAGGATGGCGTGTTTGTATTGATTATAGAAAATTAAATGACGCCACCAGAAAAGATCACTTTTCCTTACCTTTCATTGATCAAATGTTGGAAAGATTAGCAGGAAATAGTTACAATTGTTTTCTTGATAGTTTTTCCGGATATTTTTAAATTCCAATAGCACCCGAGGATCAAGAGAAAACCACGTTCACGTGCCCTTATGGTACTTTTGCTTACAAACGCATGCCATTTGGACTTTGCAACGCCCCTGCAACCTTTCAAAGGTGCATGATGACGATTTTTCACGACATGATAGAAGAATGCATGGAAGTTTTCATGGATGACTTTTCAGTTTTTGGTGATACATTTGAATCATGTCTAGTTAATCTTGAATGAATGCTTATTAGATGCGAACAATCAAATCTAGTACTTAATTGGAAGAAATGCCATTTTATGGTTAAAGAAGGCATCGTTCTTGGTCATAAAATTTCAAAAGAAGGAATTGAAGTGGATAGAGCTAAAGTAGATGTAATTGCTAAACTTCCACATCCCACCAATGTTAGAGGAGTTAGGAGTTTTCTAGGGCATGCCGGTTTTTACCGACGTTTCATAAAAGATTTTTCTAAAATTGCCACTCCTATGAATAAACTCCTAGAAAAGGATGCTCCATTCATCTTTTCAGATGAATGCATCAAATCTTTTAATATTCTTAAAGAAAAACTCACTAATGCAACGATCATGATAACTCCAAATTGTAATCTACCCTTTGAACTTATGTGCGATGCAAGTGATTTTGCAATGGGAGCCGTTTTAGGACAAAGGATTGAAAAATGATTTCAACCTATTTATTACGCTAGTAAGACGTTACAAGGAGCACAAACGAATTACACAACTACTGAAAAAGAACTCCTTGCCATTGTCTTTTCTTTTGACAAATTTTGTTCATATCTCGTTCTAGCTAAAACAGTGGTCTATACCGACCATTCTGCTCTTAGATACCTATTTTCAAAACAAGATGCTAAACCAAGATTAATCCGTTGGATCTTACTCTTACAAAAGTTTGATATTGAGATCCGAGACAAAAAGGGAGCAGAAAATCTCGCAGCTGATCATCTTTCTCTTCTTGAAAATTCTGAATTAGAAGTTCTAAATGAATCGGTCATACAAGATAACTTTCCTAATGAATATCTATTGAAGATAGATTATAGTGAAATTACATGGTTTGCAGACTATGCAAACTACTTAGTATGTGGATTCCTTGAAAAAGGGTTGTCGTACCAAAAACGAAAGAAATTCTTTAGTGATATAAAACACTATTTCTGGGAAGATCCACATTTGTTTAAAAGTTGTCCCGATAGAATAATACGCCGATGTGTATTCGGAGATGAAGCTAGTCAAATATTAAACCATAGTCACACAGGACCAACAGGAGGGCATTATGGGCCTCAGCTCACAGCAAGAAAAGTTTACGATGCTGGATTCTATTAGCCTACAATTTTCAAAGACGCACACATTCTTTGTAAATCCTGTGATGCTTGTCAAAGGGCCGGAAAAATAAGTCAACGAGATGAAATGCCATAAAATGTCATTCAAGTATGTGAAGTATTTGACATTTGGGGTATTGACTTTATGGGTCCATTTCCAAAATCTCATAATAATCTCTACATTCTCGTTGCCATTGATTATGTATCAAAATGGGCGGAAGCACAAGCTCTCCCAACTAACGATGCACGAGTTGTAGTCAACTTCTTAAAACGTCTTTTTGCAAGGTTTGGAACACCGAAAGCTTTAATAAGTGATCGGGGTACTCATTTTTGTAATAATCAACTTGAGAAAGTTCTCAAAAGATATGGAGTAACTTATAAAATCTCAACCGCTTATCATCCACAAACAAGTGGACAAGTTGAAAATACCAACCGAGCTTTAAAACGTATTCTAGAGAAAACCGTAGGATCAAATCCGAATGAATGGTCCATGAAATTAGAGGATGCACTTTGGGCTTTTAGAACAGCCTACAAAACTCCAATTGGAACCACACCTTTTAGACTCGTTTATGGAAAAGCATGTCACTTTCCAGTAGAAATTGAAAACAAAGCATTTTTTGGGCTTTGAAGACATGTAATCTTGATTTACGTGAAGCTGGACGTCTACGGTTAAGCCAACTAAATGAATTAGAAGAATTAAGACATGAAGCATACGAAAATTCGTTAATCTATAAGGAAAGAACGAAGAAATGGCATGATAAAAGAATCAGAAGTTCAAAAGAATTTAAAGAAGGAGACAGAGTTCTTCTTTTCAATTCACGATTTAAGCTATTTCCTGGAAAATTGAAATCAAGATGGTCTGGACCATTCATAGTCAAAAGAGTTTTCCCATACGGAACAGTGGAGTTAATAAATTTAAATGGGGTTGAATTTAAGGTTAATGGTCACAGAGTTAAACATTACATAGATAATCTAATGGAAGTTGAAGATGAAGTTAATCACAATTTCAACACCACAACTAACTAAGTGTGGGAAGATTCGAATCTTTTTAGGGTAATATATATTTCTGTTAGAGTTAGTTATTCTGTTTTCGTGTAGTTTCCGAGAATGGAATCTGAATGGTCTTTCCCTAGCAGACCCTAAAGAACTAGTCTTCTTCCCCCATTCTGAATTTTTATTTTTTTTAGGTTTTACGAGATGAAGAATTCCTTTGATCTGAACCATGGTCTAATGATACATGCTATGATTACTAAACGTAATAATGACACACTTCCGAGTGAACTGATATCATTCATAAGAGAAAAAATGGACGGAGTAAGAAAAGAACTTAGAAAAGATCATCATAAGATACATTTTGGTAAAGGAAAATCAAAATCCGCAACAAAAAGAAGAGAACGACACCTTGAAAGATGTTATAAATGAGGAAAATGGTCACACGAAGGTAAATGTTCAAATAATCAAACATATTCAAATATCGAATTTGTTACTCTATGCAGAGAAGGACCGTTCATATGTTTAGAAGAAAAGATATTGAAGATTCGAGGTTATGCTTACGTAGCTATGGAGAACCAAATCACACGACTCTCCTATGATTCGGCTAAAGCAGGTCTCTGAGAATTCTTTCTCACAGGTAAGTATGTACAGTTTTTATTTTTATTTTTATTTTTATTGCTTTTAACCTTTTGATAATAAATGCTGAATCGTTCGCTATAAAGTATTAAATTGGTATTCAATAAAATTAGGTATGCGTAACCGAAATTATTGATATCATACAAAAATTTATTACATCACTGCGAAATTTTCCGTTTATTCTTAAGGTATAAATATCTTTAATTAATCAACCCAAAATATTTCAGAAATTTGTCAGGAGTAAAACTAGGTAATATAGCCGAAATTACTTTACTGAAAAGAGGGGCGTATATTTTTGATAATATTTGATTGATTAAAGTGGGATAAAAGACCAAAAAGATTTTTAATTTTAATTTTTACCATGTTTTTAAATTTAATATATAAATATTAAATTAATATTGTAAACTTTTTAAAATCAATATATTTAAGTTTTTATGTATTTTAAAAATTAATATTTCTAATATAATTTTGTATGTTTAAAAACAAAAATATAATATAAATTTGGTGTGAATTTTTAAAATATTAATAATATGAAATTTTAATTTTATGCATTTTAAATTTAAGTTTGGTGTGAATTTAAAAAGAAAAATTTACTTTATTTCATTAAGTTAAAAATATGATTTATAAAAATTCGTCGTGAGTTGAAAACTAGGTCGTTGAACCGAAATTGCTCTACCCAAGGGAGGGACGAGAATTTTTATTATCATTATTATTAATCTTATTGAATTAAAGTATGCCAAAAACATTTAAAAAACCCAAAAATCTTTGCTTTTAAAACAACGCTTTGAAATAACAAATTTTTAAAATTTTGTCGAGAGACGGACTAGGACAACGATCCAAAACGCCCTCACTCCTAAAAAGGAACAAAATTTTAAATAAAATTAATTCTTTGTTTTAAAAAGTATAAGGTTTTTATATATAAAAAAATAAAAAAAATAAAGAAACAGACCCCATGCGGTCGCATGGGGTTCCTTCACAAAAACCATGCGATCGCATGGGGACCGAAATCAGGTCAGGAACAAAAAGGCCACGAGCTGTTCTGTCTTCACCACTCTACACACACACACAATACACTCCTCAAATCACCATTTTTTCACCAAATTCAACCAAATTTCATCTTACAATCCGCTCTAATCATGACTAGGTTCGGATTTTTTCACGAGAAGGTAAAAATTACACCCCTAAACTCTTGAATTTCTTAATTTTTGTGATATTTACCAATATTTTACCTAATTTGATTTTGTCAATTTCTAGTGTAATTAGAGTTAAATTGTTAGTATATTATGCATGTATAACCTAGATTGATGCTATTTAACATGATTTGAAGCCAAAAACTTCAAAATTTTTAGGAATCTAGGGTTTGTGTTCTTGAGCAATTTGGGGATTTTTGATATAAATAGGTTATGGCCGAATTTTGTCATGAATTATTACTAAATTAAGTAGTGTAACATGTTTAGGTAGCTAAATGATCCAAACTTTGATCCTCAACATGATTTTTGAGAATTAAAGTAGACTTTTTAGGTCTAAAATTCATGAACTTGATTAAATTGATGTAAATACCATTTGAAACTTGTTTAATTGCTAGTAATGGTTATTTTAACATGTTATTTAAGTTGAATGCTTATGAACTTTGTAAACATTTTCATATATGCTTATTTGAAAAAGTGTAGAATTATGAAAATTGTGAAAATGTGTATAAGTTTAATTTTGATTAAACATGTTATCGTAATTGTTTCAAGTTGTTATTTTGCTAACACTAATGCATATTTAGATGCACAAAATTTGTGTTTAATGTGTTTTGCAGAGATTTACTAATACTGATGGTGCATCATCGTCATCTAGACAACCTGCTCCAGAACCTGAACCAGAAATGCAATATGAACCTGAACAGGAGCAACAACATGAACAACAACAACCTGATCAACACGTACCTTATTATGATCCGCAACAAGAATATGTTGATGTCTACGTAGTATTTCCAATGCATCCAATAGTACAACACCCAACGATTCATGAAGAACAGTTGCATCCTAATCTGAGATTTGATCGAAGCTGGAAAGATTACCCAACATATCAAAGTAACAAATTCAAACTGGTACCGAAAAATGTAGAAGTGCCAAGGGTAATCAATTGGGAGCCTTTGGAAATGGTCCAACTAGCTAACCGTGTTAGACTGCTACTAATCCAAAGGTATGACAGCTCTTCTTTTCCCGATTGGGAACGTTTATTCACCATTCGTAGGCCTGTATATAAAGAATGGTGCGTTGAGCTTATGAGTACTATAGCGTTAAATGCGGATTTAGATAGGTTAGATGATAGAAGTTTTCTTAGATTTATACTTGGCCGTAGGATGTACAGGATGTCCATGCTGGACATGGCCAGGGCTTTACAGATATATACGCCCGCTGAATTACTATTACCCAATTGTACAAATTTGATTTATCATGGTGAAAGGGTAGATATGAATTTTGATGCTAACGCCGTCTGGAGGTGTATGTCAGATTATAATGTTTTTGGGCGGACAGGAACACACTCCTACTTACATATTAACAGAGCCGAGCTTCGTATAATTCATAAATTTCTGCCTAAATCTATTACACAGAGAGGTCACAACAAGGAGAAAATGACCTTACATGATTTATTTTACCTTAAGTGTATTCGAGACCCAAGAGGCTTTGTTAATATCCTTTACTGTGTTGGTTTTCATTTGTCTAAGATGGTGGAAGGAATACAGGAAGGGGGAGTAATAGGAGGATGTATTTTTGTTACTCTCATTGGAGAGTATTTGGGTGTAGATAGGGATCAAGGGGGTTCACTTTTGGTATGTAGGGAATAGGTTGAGCCTTTAGGATTGAGGGTCTATCAGGGTGCTAAGGTATTAAAGAGCAGATGCAACCAGGCAGTACCCTATGATGGTAATCATCCACAGGTAGAGAGAGGTTCAGATGAGGTAATGGAGGAAGCGAATGACATTAGGGATGTCATTAGGGAGGCTATGACTGACGTCTACCAGCGTATAGATGAGGTAGAAATGACAAACGAGGATAGATTTAGTCAGTTAGAGCAGTGGCAAGCCCGGAATGAGTACGAGCATTCTAAGCAACGACAGCATGACAGATGGGACTATCATCAGTGTCAGATCATGAGTCGGCTATCACCTCAGGATCACTACGTACCGACCCGACCCGATTACTATCCTCCACACCAGCCCGAGATGAGACCACCATTTACTCTCTACGACCCTAACCAGGCCTACCAGTACACCTATCACCAACCATGGAACCCGACCGACGACATGAACTGGAACCCCTATCCAGATTGGTATAGTTCCCGTTGGTGATTTATATGATTTTTATCTTTTTATTATTTTTATTTATTTATGTTTAAACATTATATTTTGATTTGATACTTTTATGTAAGTTTAATATTTTTATTATGTTGTACTAATGTTTCATATTTGATTTGAAAGTGAGATTTTAAGTCCCATTTCAAATTACCATGCATTTTATTATTTGTATGTATGTATATTGTCAATTGTACACAACAGGGTAAAACAGCGCATTTTCAAAGACTGGCATTAAGTTCAGCAAAAGCTACTAATTTTGACGACAAAACGAAAAACAAATGTGATGTAACAACAAGACGGAATGAACAAATGATATGCACCATTTATCATTCAGCAAACAAACGCCAATGTGTTTGGAAAATTTGGTAAAATTTAATCATTTTTCTACGCTAATCACCCTCAATAATTTAAATTGTTACTGATTTCTTGCAAATGAGGGCATTGCAAGATCTTAAGTGTGGGAAGGGGTTAAATTCTTTCGGAATTTTAAAATTTTAACTTATACACTTGGTTACTATTAAAAATACTAGTAACGCAGTAATTGTATTAGAATCTAGTGCTCTCTGATAATAAAGAACAGCCCTAGTCTTATATACTGACTACCCAATTTTAGTAAAATTTTTCAAAATTTTCAAATAAATGAATTCAAAATCATGTTTATATATATTTATGAACGATAAAACTAGGTGTTGACACCGAAATTATTGTTACCTCGGAAAGGACATAAATTGAGAAACAACCCAAAATGTTAGAATTCATTTAAAATGGAATAGAGGACAATAAAAAGGCAAAGAAAGGAAAATAAAAAGCCAAGTGTGGGAAAAATTTACCAAGTTATTTAAAACATATATCACATATTTTTGTACAAATAATTGAAGATACTTTTGTTTTTGACAAAATTAACCGTTTTACCCGGTAAATTGTAATATATTTGAAAGAAAGATGGATCTACACGATGAATCAATTCCATCATTAAAAGAAAGTAAAGTCTTCCGAAAAAGACACGCTCTTCTTGATTTAGGTCAGGAATTTGTCATCCAGACCAGTTGTAGAGTCTACAAAAAACCTTGAAAAGTTTTCTCGAAAATCAGCTGGAAATCCACAGACCTCAGCATCAAACAGAGTCGCCAAGTGGTCAGACTTATCCTAACCATGAGAGGATATGTCTCGTAAAATGGGGAGGGTGCCGTGCAAATTAGCTTGATAAGACTAATGAATTAGACCCCCAGAAAGGATAAACTCCTTAAAGATTAAAAATCAGCTATTAAAACTGATATTACTCAATCTTTGAGATTGACCTTAAAGATTGAGAACTCAAACTCATGAAATTCAATGATATCTAAACTCGAGCTTGAACGAGAAAATATTTTGATCAAATTACAAACTGATTTATTTTCTGAAAACCCTATTTTCAATGTGTTCATTACCATTGAACGTAAAATCCTAGAAATTCACCTGGAATTCATTAGGTCACCTGAACCAAATCGGGTGTTAACCGTAAGAACGGTGGTTGCATAGCATGGTCAAAGACAGGACCTTGTGCCAGACCGAAAAACTATAGGGTGATCTTTACTATTGCTCCTACAAAGGATAGTAATTGCATCCGACACGTTATAGACCATAGTTAAAAGCATGTCACGGTGTAGTGACCCGAACTTTTCCATGTTTATATATATATTAAATGAAATTGTTATTTACATGATTAAGTGTTTCCAACATGTTAAGCAATCAAACTTGTTAAGACTTGATTAATTGAAATAGGTTTCATATAGACAATTGACCACCCAAGTTGACCGGTGATTCACGAACGTTAAAACTTGTAAAAACTATATAATGACATATATATGGATATATATATATATATATATATATATATATATATATATATATATATATATAGTTAACATGATATTATGATAAGTAAACATATCATTAAGTATATTAACAATGAACTACATATGTAAAAGCAAGACTACTAACTTAATGATTTTGAAACGAGACATATATGTAACGATTATCGTTGTAACGACATTTAATGTATATATATCATATTAAGAGATATTCATACATCATATTATCATGATAATATAATAATTTAAAATCTCATTTGATATTATAAACGTTGGGTTAACAACATTTAACAAGATCGTTAACCTAAAGGTTTCAAAACAACACTTACATGTAACGACTAACGATGACTTAACGACTCAGTTAAAATGTATATAAATGTAGTGTTTTAATATGTATTCTTACACTTTTGAAAGACTTCAAGACACTTATCAAAATACTTCTACTTAACAAAAATGCTTACAATTACATCCTCGTTCAGTTTTATCAACAATTCTACTCGTATGCACCCGTATTCGTACTCGTACAATACACAGCTTTTAGATGTATGTACTATTGGTATATACACTCTAATGATCAGCTCTTAGCAGTCCATGTGAGTCACCTAACACATGTGGAAACCATCATTTGGCAACTAGCATGAAATATCTCATAAAATTACAAAAATATGAGTAATCATTCATGACTTATTTACATGAAAACAAAATTACATATCCTTTATATCTAATCCATACACCAACGACCAAAAACACCTACAAACACTTTCATTCTTCAATTTTATTCATCTAATTGATCTCTCTCAAGTTCTATCTTCAAATTCTAAGTGTTCTTCATAAATTCTACAAGTTCTAGTTTCATAAAATTTAGAATACTTCCAAGTTTGCTAGCTTACTTCCAATCTTGTAGTGTGATCACCCAACCTCAAGAAATCTTTCTTATTTATAGTAAGATATCTTTCTAATACAAGGTAATACTCATATTCAAACTTTGATTCAATTTCTATAACTATAACAATCTTATTTCGAGTGAAAATCTTACTTGAACTTGTTTTTCGTGTCATGATTCTGCTTCAAGAACTTTCAAGCCATCCAAGGATCCTTTGAAGCTAGATCCATTTTTCTCATTTCCAGTAGCTTTATCCAAAAAACTTGAGGTAGTAATGATGTTCATAACATCATTCGATTCATACATATAAAGCTATCTTATTCGAAGGTTTAAACTTATAATCACTAGAACATAGTTTAGTTAATTCTAAACTTGTTCGCAAACAAAAGTTAATCCTTCTAACTTGACTTTTAAATTCAACTAAACACATGTTCTATATCTATATGATATGCTAACTTAATGATTTAAAACCTGGAAACACGAAGAACACTGTAAAACCGAACATACGCCGTCGTAGTAACACCGCGGGCTGTTTTGGGTTAGTTAATTAAAAACTATGATAAACTTTGATTTAAAACTTGTTCTTCTGGGAAAATGATTTTTCTTATGAACATGAAACTATATCCAAAAATCATGATTAAACTCAAAGTGGAAGTATGTTTTCTAAAATGGTCATCTAGACGTCGTTCTTTCGACTGAAATGACTACCTTTACAAAAATGACTTGTAACTTATATTTCCGACTATAAACCTATATTTTTTCTGTTTATATTCATAAAATAGAGTTCAATATGAAACCATAGCAATTTGATTTACTCAAAACCGATTTAAAATGAAGAAGTTATGGGTAAAACAAAATTGGATAATTTTTCTTGTTGTAGCAACGTGAAAATTGGTAACAAATCTATATTAATCATATCCTAGCTAACTTATATTGTATTATACATGTATTCTAATATATTATGTAATCTTGGGATACCATAGACACGTATGCAAATGTTTTGACATATCATATCGACCCATGTGTATATATTATTTGGAACAACCATAGACACTCTATATGCAGTAATGTGGGAGTTAGCTATACAGGGTTAAGGTTGATTCCAAAAATATATATACTTTGAGTTGTGATCTAGCCTGAGACGTGTATACACTGGGTCGTGGATTGATTCAAGATAATATATATCAATTTTTTTTCTGTACATCTAACGTTGGACAACTAGTTGTAGGTTACTAACGATGACAGCTGACTTAATGAACTTAAAACATCAAAATGTATTAAAAGTGTTGTAAATATATTTTGAACATACTTTGCTATATATGTACATATTTGTTATAGGTTCGTGAATCGACCAGTGGCCAAGTCTTACTTCCCGACGAAGTAAAAATTTGTGAAAGTGAGTTATAGTCCCACTTTTAAAATCTAATATTTTTGGGATGAGAATACATGCAGGTTTTATAAATGATTTACAAAATAGACACAAGTACGTGAAACTACATTCTATGGTTGAATTATCGAAATCGAATATGCCCCTTTTTATTAAGTCTGGTAATCTAAGAATTAGGGAACAGACACCCTAATTGACGCGAATCCTAAAGATAGATCTATTGGGCCTAACAAACCCCATCCAAAGTACCAGATGCTTTAGTACTTCAAAATTTATATCATATCCGAAGGGTGTCCCGGAATGATGGGGATATTCTTATATATGCATCTTGTTAATGTCGGTTACCAGGTGTTCACCAAATGAATGATTTTTATCTCTATGTATGGGATGTATATTGAAATATGAAATCTTGTGGTCTATTGTTACGATTTGATATATATAGGTTAAACCTATAACTCACCAATATTTTTGTTGACGTTTAAAGCATGTTTATTCTCAGGTGATTATTAAGAGCTTCCACTGTCGCATACTTAAATAAGGACAAGATTTGGAGTCCATGCTTGTATGATATTGTGTAAAAACTGCATTCAAGAAACTTATTTCATTGTAACATATTTGTATTGTAAACCATTATGTAATAGTCGTGTGTAAACAGGATATTTTAGATTATCATTATTTGATAATCTATGTAAAGCTTTTTAAACCTTTATTGATGAAATAAAGGTTATGGTTTGTTTTAAAATGAATGCAGTCTTTGAAAAACGTCTCATATAGAGGTCAAAACCTCGCAACGAAATCAATTAATATGGAACGTTTTTAATCAATAAGAACGGGACATTTCACACGGGACATTGCCTTAACAGTTGCTTGTTCAACGCTTTCCTTTACAACCGGACGGTAGTTTATCGAAAGGTAATATACGGAGCAAGTATACTGGACGTGTTGCTTTCCTAATACAAGGTTAGCAAGTGGGTGACACAAAACTATAAGTTTTGAGCTAAAATTTTCAAATCTGAAACCCACCAAACCCACAAAAAAATATTTTGCAAACACCGGTGAAGGGTTATTCCGGAAAACTTATCTAGGGTAAAAGCTAGATTTAATTTTCAAAAGATCAAATGTTTTCATAAAGATCCAATTTCCTTAAGGATCTAAATTTTTATAGTCATGTGGGACTGTAAACCACATCGTTACTACCATTGTTCATACCGCCGTATTAAAATTACTGATGTACAAAGTGTGAAGAATAAAGAAGTGATTCTAGTATTTTTATTTCAAGACTATATTGCTTGAGGACAAGCAACGCTCAAGTGTGGGAATATTTGATAATGCTAAAAATGAACATATATTTCATAGCATTATCCCTCAAGAAAGACAAGCTTTTAGTTGCAATTATTCTATTTACAAGTGATATTCGTTTAAATAATAAAAGGTGAAGACAAAAGACAAATTCGACGAATTGAAGACGCAAACGACCAAAAAGCTAAAAAGTACAAAGTACAATCAAAGTGGTTCAAATTATTGATGAGAAACGTCTCAAAATTACAAGAGTACAAGACGCGAAACGCAAAATACAAGATATTAAATTATACGCAAGGACGTTCGAAAATCCGGAACCGGGACCAAAGTCAACTTTCAACGCGCAACGCAACGGAGCGAAAATTACAAGTCAACTATGCACATAAATATAATATAATATATAAATAATTCTTAAAATTATTTATATATTATATATATTTAATAAAACCGTCGACAAGAAGCAAACAACAATATGTGAGCTGGAATCCCAGGCCATGCGATCGCATGGTCAGGAAGAAGAAAATCCATGCGATCGCATCGCCCCAATATGCTGGCCACATCTATAAATTTCGCAGTTTTGGTCAAACAAAAACACATCTTTCTCTACTCTCTATCTCACGTAATATATATATATATGTATATATATATATATATTATAATTTTAATTTTAATTTTAATTTAATAATAATAAGGGTATGTTAGCGAATGTTGTAAGGGTGTAAGTCAAAATTCTGTCCGTGTAACGCTACACTATTATTAATCATTGTAAGTTATATTCAACCTTTTTAAATTAATGTCTCGTAGCTAAGTTATTATTATGCTTATTTAAATTGAAGTAATCGTGATGTTGGACTAAATATTAAAGACGGGGTAATTGGGCTTTGTACCTTATTTGGGGTTTGGATAAAAGAACGACACTTGTGGAAATTAGACTATGGGCTATAAATGGGCTTTATATTTGTTTAATTGAATGATAGTTCGTTAATTTAATATAAAGATTTATAATTGGACGTACCTATAAATAACCACATACACCCGATCGGACACGATGGGCGGGATATTTATAAGTACTAATAATCGTTCATTTAACCGGACATGGGAATGGATTAATAGTCAATGGACTTATTAAAACAGGGGTGAATTATATACAAGGACACTTGGTGTAATTATAGTTTAAGTCCCCAATTAGTTGGAATATTTGACTTCGGATATAAGGATAATTTGACGAGGACACTCACACTTCATATTTATGATGATGGACTGTTATGGACAAAAACCAGACGGACATATTGAATAATCCAGGACAAAGGACAATTAACCCATGGTAATAAACTAAAATCAACTCGTCAAACATCATGATTATGGAAGTTTAAATAAGCATAATTCCTTTATTTCATATTTAATTGCACTTTTAATTATCGCAATTTAATTTATTGTCATTTTAATTATCGTACTTTTTAATTATCGCACTTTAATCTATTGTCATTTTATTTATCGTAATTTCATTATCGTTATTTACTTTACGCTTTAATTTAAGTTATATTTATTTTTAATATTTTACATTAGGTTTTAACTGCGACTAAAGTTTTAAAATCGACAAACCGGTCATTAAACGGCAAAAACAACCTTTTTTATAATAATAATATTACTTATATATATATTTATATTTATACAAATATAGTTTTAAAAATATAGCGTTAAACTTGGCGAGTTCCCTGTGGACGAACCGGACTTACTAAAAACTACACTACTGTAGGATTAGGTACATTGCCTATAAGTGTTGTAGCAAGGTTTAGGTATATCCACTCTATAAATAAATAAATAACTTGTGTAAAATTGTATCGTATTTAATAGTATTTCGCAGCAAAAATACTACTATTTTGTCCCCCTTCGCTTTAACATCAGGGAGCTAGCTAAGTTAACGCTATATTTTTAACAACTATATTTATATAATATATATATAATTATATATAGTAATAATAATATATAAAAGGGGGGTTTTTACCGTTTAATGACCGGTTTGTCGATTTTATATTTTAAGCGTAAAGATAAATGATAATATTTTAAGTGTGTAAAATAAATGACAATATTAAAATGACAATAAATAAAATGACAGTAAATAAAAATACGATGAGATATAAAATAGAACAATTATGCTTATTTAAACTTCCGTAATCATGATGTTAGACGTGTTGATTTTAATTTATTACCATGGGTTAATTGTCCTTTGTACTGGCTTATATGATACCTATCTGGGTTTTGCCCATAATAGTCCATCGGTCATAATTATAAAATGCTCGTCAAATTAACCTTATTCCCGAAGTCAAATATTCCAACTAATTAGGGATTCAAACTGTAACAAGGTTTTAATACTTTGTTAATAATTACACCAGGTTATCGACTTCGTGTAATCCAAGGTTTTAATACTTTGTTAACAATTACACCAATTATCCTTGTATGTAATCCACCCCTGTTTTAATTAGTCCATGATACATTAATTTATTCACTTGGCCATATTGAATAATCAATTACCCAATCCAATTGATTAATTAAATGATTGTAAACGATGTCGTATAAACGTCACTAAGTAGGACATTCGTAATCAATTTAATAATTATTAGATTAACTAATTTGAAGATAGGTTCGACAGATTCCAATGAGTTGTCATTCAATTAGACAATACCCTCACCTATTAATAGTCAATAGTCCAATGTTCACAAGTGTCGGTCTTTTGTCCAAACCCTAATTATGGTACAAAATCCAATATCCCCATCTTAATATTTAGTCCAACATCACGATTATTTCGGCTCAAATAAGCATAATAATAACTTAGTTACGAGACATTAATTTAAAAAGGAAGAACATAGCTTACAGTGATTATTTATCGCGTAGCGTTACACGGAGAGAGTTTCGACTTAAAACCCTTAAAACATTCTTACAATAACCTTATTATTATTAACTTAAATTAAAATTAAAATTATAAATATAAATATAAATATAAATACATATAGAGAGATTGAGGTTGGAAAAGGGGTAATGGATTCGGCAGAAGCTTGTGCCTTTTATAGGCAGATTTTGAATTTGCCTGCTCCGCGAGTGCGGTACTTTTGTGCCTTACAGCTCCGCGAGTGCGGAGCTTCATATTCCAGCTCACCAAATTGAGTTAAACGAGGGCTGCTGAATATTATAATAATATATAATTTTATATAATTATATATATATTATATTATATTCTTGTGCATAGTTGACTTGTAATTTTAGCTCCGTTGAGTTGTACGTTGATGCTCGGTTTATGTCTCAGTTCCGAATTTTCGAACGCCTTTTCGTACGCTTAGATATCATGTACTTTGCGTTTCGCTGCTTGTACTCTTGTCATTTTTAGGCATTTCTCATCACTAAATTGAACCACTTGGATTGTACTTTGTACTTTTTAGCTTTTTGGTCATTTGCATCTTCAAATCGTCATTTTCTTCTTTTGTCTTCGTACTTATTTATTTAAACGATTATTACATAAAAATAGAACAATAGCAACTAAAAGGTTTACATATTGGAAGGATATTGATACTAAATATATGTTCCTTTCTAGCATTATCAAGTGCCTTCTCTGTAGTGCCCCGAACTTTTCCATGTTTATATATATATTAAATGAAATTGTTATTTACATGATTAAGTGTTTCCAACATGTTAAGCAATCAAACTTGTTAAGACTTGATTAATTGAAATAGGTTTCATATAGACAATTGACCACCCAAGTTGACCGGTGATTCACGAACGTTAAAACTTGTAAAAACTATACGATGACATATATATGGTTATATATATAGTTAACATGATTTTATTATAAGTATGTATCTCATTAGGTATTTTAACAATGAGTTATATACATAAAAATGAGACTATTAATTTAAGAAACTCGAAAATGATATATATAACGATTATCGTTATAACATCGTCTTACTAGGTACATATGAATCATATTAAGATATTGATACACTTGGTTAATTATGTTAAATGATAATTAAATATATTATTAAGTGTATTAACAATGAAATACATATGTAAAAATAAGACTACTAACTTAATGATTTCGAAACGAGACATATATGTAATGATTATCGTTGTAATGACATTTAACTGTATATATATCATACTAAGATATATTACATATCATAATATCATGATAATATAACAATTTAACATCTCATTTGTTATAATAAATAATGGGTTAACAACATTCAACAAGATCGTTAACCTAAAGGTTTCAAAACAACATTTACATGTAACGACTAACGATGACTTAACGACTCAGTTAAAATGTATATACATGTATTTTTTTAATATGTATTCATACACTTTTGAAAGACTTCAAGACACTTATCAAAATACTTCTACTTAAAAAAAATGCTTACAATTACATCCTCGTTCAGTTTCATCAACAATTCTACTCGTATGCACCCGTATTCGTACTCGTACAATACACAGCTTTTAGATGTATGTACTATTAGTATATACACTCCAATGATCAGCTCTTAGCAGCCCATGTGAGTCACCTAACACATGTGGGAACCATCATTTGGCAACAAGCATGAAATATCTCATAAAATTACAAAAATATGAGTAATCATTCATGACTTATTTACATGAAAACAAAATTACATATCCTTTATATCTAATCCATACAACAACAACCAAAAACACCTACAAACACTTTAATTCTTCAATTTTATTCATCTAATTGATCTCTCTCAAGTTCTATCTTCAAGTTCTAAGTGTTCTTCTTAAATTCCAAAAGTTCTAGTTTCATAAAATCAAGAATACTTCCAAGATTGCAAGTTTACTTCCAAGTTTTCTAAATCCATTCCAAGTAATCATCCAAGATCAAGAAACCTTTGTTACTTACAGTAGGTTATCTTTCTAATACAAGGTAATAATCATATTCAAAATTTAATTCAATTTCTATAACTATAACAATCTTATTTCGAGTGGAAATCTTACTTGAAATTGTTTTCGTGTCATGATTCTGCTTCAAGAACTTTCAAGCCATCCAAGGATCCTTTGAAGCTAGATCTATTTTTCTCATTTCCAGTAGGTTTATCCAAGGAACTTGAGGTAGTAATGATGTTCATAACATCATTCAATTCATACATATAAAGCTATCTTATTCGAAGGTTTAAACTTGTAATCACTAGAACATAGTTTAGTTAATTCTAAACTTGTTCGCAAATAAAAGTTAATCCTTCTAACTTGACTTTTAAAATCAACTAAACACATGTTCTATATCTATATGATATGCTAACTTAATGATTTAAAACCTGGAAACACGAAAAACACCGTAAAATCGGATTTACGCCGCCGTAGTAACACCGCGGGCTGTTTTGGGTTAGTTAATTAAAAACTATGATAAACTTTGATTTAAAAGTTGTTATTCTGGGAAAATGATTTTTATTATGAACATGAAACTATATCCAAAAATTATGGTTAAACTCAAAGTGGAAGTATGTTTTCTAAAATGGTCATCTAGACGTCGTTCTTTCGACTGAAATGACTACCTTTACAAAAACGACTTGTAACTTATTTTTCTGACTATAAACCTATACTTTCTCTGTTTAGATTCATAAAATAGAGTTCAATATGAAACCATAGCAATTTGATTCACTCAAAACGGATTTAAAATGAAGAAGTTATGGGTAAAACAAGATTGGATAATTTTTCTCATTTTAGCTACGTGAAAATTGATAACAAATCTATTCCAACCATAACTTAATCAACTTGTTGTATATTATGTAATCTTGAGATACCATAGACACGTATACAATGTTTCGACCTATCATGTCGACACATCTATATATATTTCGGAACAACCATAGACACTCTATATGTGAATGTTGGAGTTAGCTATACAGGGTTGAGGTTGATTCCAAAATATATATAGTTTGAGTTGTGATCAATACTGAGATACGTATACACTGGGTCGTGGATTGATTCAAGATAATATTTATCGATTTATTTCTGTACATCTAACTGTAGACCACTAGTTGTAGGTTACTAACGAGGACAGCTGACTTAATAAACTTAAAACATCAAAATATATTAAAAGTGTTGTAAATATATTTTGAACATACTTTGATATATATGTATATATTGTTATAGGTTCGTGAATCAACCATTGGCCAAGTCTTACTTCCCGACGAAGTAAAAATCTGTGAAAGTGAGTTATAGTCCCACTTTTAAAATCTAATATTTTTGGGATGAGAATACATGCAGGTTTTATAAATGATTTACAAAATAGACACAAGTACGTGAAACTACATTCTATGGTTGAATTATCAAAATCGAATATGTCCCTTTTTATTAAGTCTGGCAATCTAAGAATTAGAGAACAGACACCCTAATTGACGTGAATCCTAAAGATAGATCTATTGGGCCTAACAAACCCCATCCAAAGTACCGGATGCTTTAGTACTTCGAAATATATATCATATCCGAAGGGTGTCCCGGAATGATGGGGATATTCTTATATATGCATCTTGTTAATGTCGGTTACCAGGTGTTTACCATATGAATGATTTTTATCTCTATGTATGGGATGTGTATTGAAATATGAAATCTTGTGGTCTATTATTACGATTTGATATATATAGGTTAAACCTATAACTCACCAACATTTTTGTTGACGTGTAAAGCATGTTTATTCTCAGGTGAATACTAAGAGCTTCCGATGTTGCATACTAAAATAAGGACAAGATTTGGAGTCCATGTTTGTATGATATTGTGTAAAAACTGCATTCAAGAAACTGATTTCGATGTAACATATTTGTATTGTAAACCATTATGTAATGGTCGTGTGTAAACAGGATATTTTAGATTATCATTATTTGATAATCTACGTAAAGCTTTTTAAACCTTTATTTATGAAATAAAGGTTATGGTTTGTTTTAAAAATGAATGCAGTCTTTGAAAAACGTCTCATATAGAGGTCAAAACCTCGCAACGAAATCAATTAATATGGAACGTTTTTAATCAATAAGAACGGGACATTTCAGTTGGTATCCGAGCGTTGGTCTTAGAGAACCAAAAAATTTGCATTAGTGTGTCTTATCGAGTTTGTTAGGATGCATTAATGAGTCTGGACTTCGACCGTGTCTTCTTTAAAAATGATTGCTTAACATTTTTGTTGGAAACTATATATTATTAACATGTATATATTATGTGATATATTAATCTCTTAACATGTTTGATATTGTGTGATAGATGTCTACCTCTAGCACAAATCCCATTGACTCACCTAATAATAACGAAGATTCGAATATATATTGGACTGATTCACAAGTTCCCGAAGAGGAACCGGAAGAAGAATCAGAACCGAAAGAAGAATCAGAACTGGAAGAGGAGGAACCGGAGGAGGAAATAGAACCGGTGGGGGAAATTATAAAACGGTTAAGTAAAAGAAAATCCTCAACCAACCGACCAAGGTTAATTATGGTCAATGGTGTTTCCGCCAAGGAAGCAAAATATTGGGAGGATTACCAATTCTCCGATGAATCGAATTTCGACGAGAATTCCGATGATGTTATAGAAATTACCCCAACTGAATTTAAAAAGGCAAAAGAAAATAATAAGAGAAAGGGCATAAAAATAGAGAAATCTAATTCCAACCCCGATGAACTTTATATGTATCGTCAACCCCCGAAGTCCTTAAGTTGTAACAATGACCCGGGAACCTCTAAACCACCAGGTTTTTCTAAACCGTTGTGGAAAACGACAGCTCGTATTAGGGGAACATCATATATCCCTAGAAACTTGGCAAAACGAACCAAAACCGAAGAAGAAGAAACGAGCGAGTCGGAATAAGATAGTTGTATTCGTGTGGTGTAATATATGTAATATAGTGTGCTTATGCTTTATGATATATGTAAAAATTGCTTGTATTAATAAGTATTTTTTTTATGAATCTAACTCTTGTCTAATTTACAGTATAAAAACACAAAATGGATAGACAACCCAATATTTTAAGAGACCTACCCGGAGACATGATTGATGAAATCTTGTCTAGAGTCGGTCAGAATTCTTCGGCACAACTATTTACGGCAAAATCAGTTTGTAAGACATTCGAAGAACGTTCCAAGAATGTCTTGGTTTATAAGAGACTTTCGTTTGAAATATGGGGGATATCACATTGGGAAACCCATAAGTTACGATGTGTTTACTTTGACGCATATATTGCGGGGAACCCAAATGCTATTTTACGCAACGGGTTAAGAAATTATTTTGACTAAATGTATCCGAATATAGGACTTCATGATTTAGAAAAAGCGGCTAACATGCAACATAAAGAAGCATGCTATGCTTACGGGTTAGTAATGTTCGCTTCTCACCAAAGTGATAAAAAGAACATCGGGCTACAACTATTAAACAAAACGTTCCCACAAGTGACGGAGTCGGTAATTGGGGTAAGAAATGAGGTTTTTAGGTTATTACGAGACTGTTGGTCATTACGTAACCCTCGTCCCTTTGATGACGTTACAACACGCTGTCTTATCAACGGCCATAATGGTTATGTTCCACAAGACCAAGGATGGGAAGTAGTCCTAGTAAAACCAGAATGCATGACTTGTTTCCGGACGTATGAATTACGTGTCTTTATTGCCTTTGCTGAACGACTTGTGTACTAGCTAGAATTATCTTGACAACTATCTTGTATCAAAGTTATTGTGTGCTATATTTCATGCTTTATGTAAAATAAGCGGTATTGTAAGTTTGTAAAATATTGTATAAAAGTTTGAACGCGAAATATTATTATAATTAGTTTTTCATATAGAATTGTAGTAGTTGAATTGTATATTAGCTACTAAGTATGAACTTAACGGGTAGGTACTACCTGAATTTAAACTTATAAAATGCTAATATGAAGAAAAAGCTTTTATAAATGAGTTCATATTATGCTACGAAATACTATTAACTACTCTTAATATTCTGTATGATTAACTTGTTCCATTTGACTATTTTGAAGGAAATGGCACCGACTACTCGACACACCGTGAATATGAATGAAGAGGAATTCCGTACTTTTCTAGCTTCAAACATAGTCGCAGTACAGGCTGCGCTACATACCAACAATAACCTTGGATCTAGCAGTACAGGAAATCGTGTAGGATGCACCTACAAAGAATTCACTGCCTGCAAACCTTTGGAATTTGATGGAATCGAAGGACCGATCGGATTGAAACGGTGGACCGAGAAGGTCGAATCGGTGTTTGCCATAAGTAAGTGTACTGAAGAGGACAAAGTGAAGTACGCTACGCATACCTTCACAGGTTCTGCGTTAACATGGTGGAATACCTATCTAGAGCAAGTGGGACAAGATGATGCGTACGCACTACCGTGGTCAGCATTCAAGCACTTGATGAACGAGAAGTACCGTCCCAGAACCGAGGTCAATAAGCTCAAGACAGAACTTAGAGGGTTACGAACCCAAGGATTTGGTATTACCACGTACGAAAGATGATTCACAGAATTGTGCCTATTGTGTCCGGGAGCGTTCGAAGATGAGGAAGAGAAGATCGACGCGTTTGTGAAAGGATTACCAGAATGAATCCAAGAATATATAAGTTCACACGAGCCCGCCTCCATACAACAGGCATGTAGAATGGCTCACAAACTAGTGAACCAGATTGAAGAAAGAATTAAAGAACAGACTGCTGAAGAGGCCAATGTGAAGCAAGTCAAAAAAAAGTGGGAGGGAAACGGTGATAAGAATCACCAATACAACAACAACAACAATTACAATAATAATCGCAACAATTATCCCAACAATTGCAACATCAATCGCAACTACAACAAACGGCCCAACAACAACAACAACAACAACAACAACAACAGCAACTACAACAATCATCCCAACAACAATAACAACCACAACAACAACAACAATCAGAAGCAGCTATGCCAAAGGTGTGAAAAGTATCACTCGGGGTTTCGCACCAAATTTTGCAACAAGTGTAAAAGAAATGGTCATAGCGCGGCGAAGTGTGAGGTCTACGGACCAGGGGTTAACAGAACGAAAGGAACAAATGGTGTCGGAACGAGTAATGGCGGAGCAAGTAGTGTCAGAGCAAGTTATGCCAATGTAGTTTGTTATAAATGTGGAAAACCGGGCCACATTATTAGAAATTTCCCGAACCAGGAGAACCCGAATGGACAAGGCCGCGGAAGAGTTTTCAATATTAATGCGGCAGAGGCACAGGAAGACCCGGAGCTTGTTACGGGTACGTTTCTTATTGACAATAAATCTGCTTACGTTTATTTGATTCGGGTGCGGATAGAAGCTATATGAGTAGAGATTTTTGTGTTAAATTAAGTTGTCCATTGATGTCGTTGGATAGTAAATTTTTACTCGAATTAGCAAACTGTAAATTAATTTCAGCAGATAATATATGCCGGAATCGAGAAATTAAACTGGGTAGCGAAATATTTAAGATTGATTTTATACCAGTAGAGTTAGGGAGTTTTGATGTAATAGTTGGCATGGACTGGCTGAAGAAGGTGAAAGCAGAGATCGTATGTTATAAAAATGCAATTCGCATTGTATGAGAAGAAGGAGAACCCTTAATGGTGTACGGAGAAAAGGGCAACACGAAGCTACATCTTATTAGTAATTTGAAGGCACAAAAACTAATAAGAAAAGGTTGCTATGCTGTTCTAGCACACGTCGAGAAAGTACAAACTGAAGAAAAGAGCATCAATGATGTTCCCGTCGCAAAAGAATTTCCCGATGTATTTCCGAAAGAATTACCGGGATTACCTCCACATCGATCTGTTGAATTTCAAATAGATCTTGTACCAGGAGCTGCACCAATAGCTCGTGCTCCTTATAGACTTGCACCCAGCGAGATGAAAGAACTGCAAAGCTAATTACAAGAACTTTTAGAGCGTGGTTTCATTCGACCAAGCACATCACCGTGGGGATCTCCTGTTATGTTTGTCAAGAAGAAAGATGGTACATTCAGGTTGTGTATCGACTACCGAGAGTTGAACAAACTTACCATCAAGAACCGCTACCCACTACCGAGAATTGATGACTTATTTGATCAACTACAAGGCTCGTCTGTTTATTCAAAGATTGACTTACGTTCCGGGTATCATCAAATGCCGGTGAAAGAAGATGATATTCCAAAGACTGCTTTCAGAACACGTTACGATCATTACGAGTTTATGGTCATGCCATTTGGTTTAACTAATGCACCAGCTGTGTTCATGGACCTTATGAACCGAGTGTATGGGCTATATCTTGACAAGTTTGTCATTTTTTTCATCGATGACATATTTATTTACTCAAAGAATGGTCAAGAGCACGAAGAACATTTGAGAAAAGTGCTAGAAGTATTGAGGAAAGAAAAACTGTACGCTAAGTTTTCAAAGTGTGCATTTTGGTTGGAAGAAGTTCAATTCCTCGGTCACATAGTGAACAAAGAAGGTATCCAGGTGTACCCGGCAAAGATCGAAACCGTTGAAAAGTGGGAAACCACAAAAACTCCGAAGCATATACGTCAATTTTTAGGATTGGCTGGTTACTACAGAAGATTCATCCAAGATTTCTCCAAAATAGCAAAACCCTTGACTGCATTAACACATAAAGGGAAGAAATTTGAATGGAAGGATGAACAAGAGGAGGCGTTTCAATTATTGAAGAAAAAGCTAACTACGGCACCTATATTGTCATTGCCTGAAGGAAATGATGATTTTGTGATTTATTGTGATGCATCAAAGCAAGGTCTCGGTTGTGTATTAATGCAACGAACGAAGGTGATTGCTTATGCGTCTAGACAATTGAAGATTCACGAGCAAAATTATACGACGCATGATTTGGAATTAGGCGCGGTTGTTTTTGCATTAAAGACTTGGAGGCACTACTTATATGGGGTCAAAAGTACTATATATACCGACCACAAAAGTCTTCAACACATATTTAATCAGAAACAACTGAATATGAGGCAGCGTAGGTGGATTGAATTGGCGAATGATTATGACTTTGAGATTCGTTACCACCCGGGGAAGGCAAATGTGGTAGCCGAAGCCTTGAGCAGAAAGGACAGAGAACCCATTCGAGTAAAATCTATGAATATAATGATTCACACTAACCTTACTACTCAAATAAAGGAGGCGCAACAAGGAGTTTTAAAAGAGGGAAATTCAAAGGATGAAATACCCAAAGGATCAGAGAAGCATCTTAATATTCGGGAAGACGGACCCGGTATAGGGCTGAAAGAATTTGGGTACCAAAATTTAGAGATATGAGAGAAATGGTACTTAGAGAAGCTCATAAAACCAGATACTCAATACATCCTGGAATAGAGAAGATGTACAAGGATCTTAAGAAACATTTTTGGTGGCCAGGTATGAAAGCCGATATTGCTAAATATGTAGGAGAATGTTTGACGTGTTCTAAGGTCAAAGCTGAACATCAGAAACCATCAGGTCTACTACAACAACCTGAAATCCCGGAATGGAAATGGGAAAACATTACCATGGATTTCATTACTAAATTCCCAAGGACTGCAAGTGGTTATGATACTATTTGGGTAATAGTTGATCGTCTCACCAAGTCAGCACACTTCCTGCCAATAAGAGAAGATGACAAGATGGAGAAGTTAGCACGACTGTATTTGAAGGAAGTCGTCTCCAGACATGGAATACCAATCTCTATTATCTCTGATAGGGATGGCAGATTTATTTCAAGATTCTGGTAGACATTACAGCAAGCATTGGGAACTCGTCTAGACATGAGTACTGCCCATCATCCACAAACTGATGGTCAGAGCGAAAGGACAATACAAACGCTTGAAGACATGCTACGAGCTTGTGTTATTGATTTCGGAAACAGTTGGGATCGACATCTACCGTTAGCAGAATTTTCCTACAACAACAGCTACCATTCAAGCATTGAGATGGCGCCGTTTGAAGCACTTTATGGTAGAAAGTGTAGGTCTACAATTTGTTGGAGTGAAGTGGGGGATAGACAGATTACGGGTCCAGAGATAATACAAGAAACTACCGAGAAAATCATCCAAATTCAACAAAGATTGAAAACCGCCCAGAGTCGACAAAAGAGCTACGCGGACAGTAAAAGAAAAGATATAGAGTTTGAAATTGGAGAAATGGTTATGCTTAAGCTTTCACCTTGGAAAGGCGTTGTTCGATTTGGTAAACGGGGGAAACTAAATACAAGGTACATTGGACCATTCAAGATTATAGATCGTGTCGGACCAGTAGCTTACCAACTGGAGCTACCTCAACAACTCGCGGCTGTACATAACACTTTTCACGTCTCAAATTTGAAGAAATGTTTTGCTAAAGAAGATCTCACTATTCCATTGGACGAAATCCAAATCAATGAAAAACTTCAATTCATTGAAGAACCCGTCGAAATAATGGATCGTGAGGTTAAGAGACTTAAACAAAACAAGATACCAATTGTTAAGGTTTGATGGAATGCTCGTAGAGGACCCGAGTTCACCTGGGAGCGTGAAGATCAGATGAAGAAGAAATACCCGCATTTATTTCCAGAAGATACGTCAACACCTCCAACTGCTTAAAATTTCGGGACGAAATTTATTTAACGGGTAGGTACTGTAGTGACCCGAACTTTTCCATGTTTATATATATATTAAATGAAATTGTTATTTACATGATTAAGTGTTTCCAACATGTTAAGCAATCAAACTTGTTAAGACTTGATTAATTGAAATAGGTTTCATATAGACAATTGACCACCCAAGTTGACCGGTGATTCACGAACGTTAAACTTGTAAAAACTATACGATGACATATATATGGTTATATATATATAGTTAACATGATTTTATTATAAGTATGTATCTCATTAGGTATTTTAACAATGAGTTATATACATAAAAATGAGACTATTAATTTAAGAAACTCGAAAACGATATATATAACGATTATCGTTATAACAACGTCTTACTAGGTACATATGAATCATATTAAGATATTGATACACTTGGCTAATTATGTTAAATTATAATTAAATATAATATTAAGTGTATTAACAATGAAATACATATGTAAAAATAAGACTACTAACTTAATGATTTCGAAACGAGACATATATGTAACGATTATCGTTGTAACGACATTTAACTGTATATATATATATCATACTAAGATATATTATATATCATAATATCATGATAATATAACAATTTAACATCTCATTTGTTATAATAAATAATGGGTTAACAACATTCAACAAGATCGTTAACCTAAAGGTTTCAAAACAACATTTACATGTAACGACTAACGATGACTTAACGACTCAGTTAAAATGTATATACATGTATTGTTTTAATATGTATTCATACACTTTTGAAATACTTCAAGACACTTATCAAAATACTTATACTTAAAAAAAATGCTTACAATTACATCCTCATTCAGTTTCATCAACAATTCTACTCGTATGCACCCGTATTCGTACTCGTACAATACACAGCTTTTAGATGTATGTACTATTGGTATATACACTCCAATGATCAGCTCTTAGTAGCCCATGTGAGTCACCTAACTCATGTGGGAAACATCATTTGGAAACAAGCATAAAATATCTCATAAAATTATAAAAATATGAGTAATCATTCATGACTTATTTACATGAAAACAAAATTACATATCCTTTATATCTAATCCATACACCAACGACCAAAAACACCTACAAACACTTTAATTCTTCAATTTTCTTCATCTAATTGATCTCTCTCAAGTCCTATCTTCAAGTTCTAAGTGTTCTTCATAAATTCCAAAAGTTCTAGTTTCATAAAATCAAGAATACTTCCAAGATTGCAAGTTTACTTCCAAGTTTTCTAAATCCATTCCAAGTAATCATCCAAGATCAAGAAACCTTTGTTACTTACAGTAGGTTATCTTTCTAATACAAAGTAATAATCATATTCAAACTTTAATTCAATTTCTATAACTATGACAATCTTATTTCGAGTGGAAATCTTACTTGAAATTGTTTTCGTGTCATGATTCTGCTTCAAGAACTTTCAAGCCATCCAAGGATCCTTTGAAGCTAGATCTATTTTTCTCATTTCCAGTAGGTTTATCCAAGGAACTTGAGGTAGTAAGGATGTTCATAACATCATTCGATTCATACATATAAAGCTATCTTATTCGAAGGTTTAAACTTGTAATCACTAGAACATAGTTTGGTTAATTCTAAACTTGTTCGCAAATAAAAGTTAATCCTTATAACTTGACTTTTAAAATCAACTAAACACATGTTCTATATCTATATGATATGCTAACTTAATGATTTAAAACCTGGAAAGACGAAAAACACCGTAAAATCGGATTTACGCCGTCGTAGTAACACCGCGGGCTGTTTTGGGTTAGTTAATTAAAAACTATGATAAACTTTGATTTAAAAGTTGTTATTCTGGGAAAATGATTTTTATTATGAACATGAAACTATATCCAAAAATTATGGTTAAACTCAAAGTGGAAGTATGTTTTCTAAAATGGTCATCAAGACGTCGTTCTTTCGACTGAAATGACTACCTTTACAAAAACGACTTGTAACTTATTTTTCCGACAATAAACCTATACTTTTTCTGTTTAGATTCATAAAATAGAGTTCAATATGAAACCATAGCAATTTGATTCACTCAAAACGGATTTAAAATGAAGAAGTTATGGGTAAAACAAGATTGGATAATTTTTCTCATTTTAGCTACGTGAAAATTGATAACAAATCTATTCCAACCATAACTTAATCAACTTGTTGTATATTATGTAATATTGAGATACCATAGACACGTATACAATGTTTCGACCTATCATGTCGACACATCTATATATATTTCGGAACAACCATAGACACTCTATATGTGAATGTTGGAGTTAGCTATACAGGGTTGAGGTTGATTCCAAAATATATATAGTTTGAGTTGTGATCAATACTGAGATACGTATACACTGGGTCGTGGATTGATTCAAGATAATATTTATTGATTTATTTCTGTACATCTAACTGTAGACCACTAGTTGTAGGTTACTAACGAGGACAGCTGACTTAATAAACTTAAAACATCAAAATATATTAAAAGTGTTGTAAATATATTTTGAACATACTTTGATATATATGTATATATTGTTATAGGTTCGTGAATCAACCAGTGGCCAAGTCTTACTTCCCGACGAAGTAAAAATCTGTGAAAGTGAGTTATAGTCCCACTTTTAAAATCTAATATTTTTGGGATGAGAATACATGCAGGTTTTATAAATGATTTACAAAATAGACACAAGTACGTGAAACTACATTCTATGGTTGAATTATCGAAATCGAATATGCCCCTTTTATTAAGTCTGGTAATCTAAGAATTAGGGAACAGACACCCTAATTGACGCGAATCCTAAAGATAGATCTATTGGGCCTAACAAACCCCATCCAAAGTACCGGATGCTTTAGTACTTCGAAATATATATCATATCCGAAGGGTGTCCCGGAATGATGGGGATATTCTTATATATGCATCTTGTTAATGTCGGTTACCAGGTGTTCACCATATGAATGCTTTTTATCTCTATGTATGGGATGTGTATTGAAATATGAAATCTTGTGGTCTATTGTTACGATTTGATATATATAGGTTAAACCTATAACTCACCAACATTTTTGTTGACGTTTAAAGCATGTTTATTCTCAGGTGAATACTAAGAGCTTCCGCTGTTGCATACTAAAATAAGGAGAAGATTTGGAGTCCATGTTTGTATGATATTGTGTAAAAACTGCATTCAAGAAACTGATTTCGATGTAACGTATTTGTATTGTAAACCATTATGTAATGGTCGTGTGTAAACAGGATATTTTAGATTATCATTATTTGATAATCTACGTAAAGCTTTTTAAACCTTTATTTATGAAATAAAGGTTATGGTTTGTTTTAAAAATGAATGCAGTCTTTGAAAAACGTCTCATATAGAGGTCAAAACCTCGCAACGAAATCAATTAATATGGAACGTTTTTAATCAATAAGAACGGGACATTTCATTCTCCATCCATTTTAACACACACTCAATTTACAATTCATTTTGTATTTTCAAGTTTTAGGTTAGTTTTTAGTAGTAGCTAGCTTAGCTTTTATTTTCCAGAGGATATCCCTGCGAGTCCCTGCGATTTTGGGCAGATTTCTTTGGCCTTTTCAGGTTCTTATCCGAAACGCTTGTCTTTTGTATTAAACATGTATTCTCACCTTTTATGTTTAATAATGTGTTCCGATATTACCATGATAGCTTAATTAATCTGTATGTTGCTATGATAGAAGTTTGGGTTAGCGTAATTATGTTAAATTATTACGGTTATCGTTATTATGCTGACTAGGAAGTCTGATAGATTTTTATGCTAGCATCTTAAGGATTGACCAACCTAGGTTGTAATCAGGACTTTTCCACCTATATGAACTTTGCTACTTCATAGGACTAAGACCCCTGGTTATACTGTACCTGAAGATTCTATGAACTCGGTATGGCCGGAGTTCCGAGAGAGGCATTTAATGCACTTTTAGGACATGGAACCTAGGAATTGAGACATGAATGACCTAGTATGCCTATTGACTGTTCTAAAGAGACCTCTTAGGAGCTGTTAAGATCTAGCTAGTTCCCTGACTGTATGACCCAAACCTATTGCATGTTCTTGTTTGATTGTTGCCCTAGGATTAAGTCATATCAACTGTTTAGGTACCTGTTAGGTTTCTATCTATTTTACTATCAGTATATTAACTTTAATGCTGTATAATGTTTATCTTGGTTTGATCTCATTAGTATGATGAAATGGTTGTTAGTTTTCATTTAAGGTTTTGTCAACTTAATTCAACGGACTCCTTTCGTTTGTGATCAGTGTTCAATCAACATGGCACGTTGTTATTGAGTTAACCAAACTGATAACGAGGGTTAGGATTAGAACTCAACTTACTAATAAACCTATTGCTTTACTAAGGATAACCTACGAGGTATAGTCACATTTCAGTTATACAACCACGTGACATACTTCTCAGTACTCAACGAGAACTTTGAGAGTCTAGAGATAAATAGGTCTGTGTAATTGGCTCATCCAACCAGATCTACACCATTTCAATCACAAACTTTAATATCAACATAATTACCTTTCCCTAGCCCAAACTAATATCTTGGTCAACATTGCCTTGATCTGCACACTCCGGACATCCTCCCACTTTATTTACTTTTCCGCAATTAAGACTTTTAGCTTAAACAAACTACTATCCTTTATCGAGGTAATTTAAATAAAAGACAATTATCCATTTGATCTTCAATTCGTTAAACCATTCAAAAGCACGACCCTAGGTTAACTTACACCTTCTACATTAAAAAGTAAAAGTAAATTTAGGCCCCGCACAATATAAATTAACGACAACCTCTGAGTGCTATACCGAATCTGATGTACTGCGGCCTAACGACAACGCACGAACAAAACCGTCCGTTTTGGCTATATCATACTGATAGGTATATCTTTTTGGCACCACTGTCGAGGATCAAATATTTTGATTGAGAAAGATTTTAAGCAGACAAAAGTATTGTTTGGTGGTGTCTAAGAAAGATATTTATACACGGACTTGGTTGTTAGATTTTCTGAACAGTCTCCAATTATATTGGAACCAAAAGGATCTTGCCTCTCCGTAGTCGGCCTGGCCACCTAGATACCCAGTAATCTGTAAGAAATCCTATCAATTAGAATATCGATAAGTTTAGAGACCGAATTTCAAGAATAATTATTTTTATTATATTATCGATCCTTTTAGTCAATTAATATTTTCAAAAAGTTACTTTTAAGCCTTTTTAAATAGAAAATCATAAAAAATGGAACAACAAAACACCCTTGCTTCTATGCAAAAGTCATGCTTAGAAGAAAGAGGAGGACCAATCACCTTAGGGACCGAAGGAATTCCTGAAACCAGTTCACATATGATCAAGTTAGTCAGTATGATCTGTAAATTTCAAGAATTACCGACTGACGATCCAAACTTTCACTTAAACAAATTTATCAGTCTGGTTGATGTGTGCGAGGGGTAGTACAAAATACTATTATTTTTGTTTCGAAATACTATTAAATACGATACAATTTACACAAGTTATTTATTTATTTATAGAATGGATATACCTAAACCTTGCTACAACACTTATAGGCAGTGTACCTAATCGTAGAGTAGTGTAGTTTTTAGTAAATCCGGTTCGTTCCACAGGGATCTAGCTGAGTTTAACACTATATTTATTTTAAACTATATTTGTATAATATATATATATATATATATATATATATATATATATATATATATATATATATATATATATATATATATATATATATATATATATATATATATATATATTATTATTGTTATAAAAGGGGGGGAGGGGGGGTTTACCGTTTAATGACCGGTTTGTCAATTTTTAAGTCCTAATGCAAAATATTAAAAATAAATATAACTTAATTTAAAGCGTAAAGTAAATGACGATAAATAAAAATGTGATAAAATAAAAGTACGATAATTAAAAGTGCAATAATTTAAAGTACGATAAATAAAATGACAATAAATAAAAGTACGATGAGATATAAAATAAAGGAATTATGCTTATTTAAACTTCCGTAATCATGATGTTTGACGTGTTGATTTTAATTTATTACCAATGGTTAATTGTCCTTTGTCCTGGTTTATTCGATATGTCCATCTGGTTTTGTCCATAATAGTCCATCGGTCATAATTATAAAGTACAAAAGTCTTCGTCAAATTACCCTTATACCCGAAGTCAAATATTCCAACTAATTGGGGATTCAAACTGTAACAAGGTCTTAATACTTTGTTTAATGAATACACCAGGTTATCGACTGCGTGTAATCCAAGGTTTTAATACTTTCTTAACATTTACACCAATTACCCTTGAATGTAATCCACCCCTGTTTTAATGAGTCCATTAACTATTAATCCATCCCCGTGTTCGGTCAAATGAATAGTTATTAGTATTTATAAATATCCCGCCCACCGTACCCAGTCAAGCATATGTGGTTATATATAAATACGCCAAATTATAAATCTTTATATTAAATCAACGAGATATCATTTAATTAATATAAAGCCCATTAATAGCCCATAGTCCAATTTTCACAAGTGTCGGTCTTTTGTCCAAACCCCAATTATGGTCCAAAGCCTAATAACCCAGTCTTAATATTTAGTCCAACATCATGATTACTTCGGCATAAATAAGCATAATAATAACTTAGCTACAAGACATTAATTTAAAAAGGTTGAACATAACTTACAATGAGTATATATCGCGTAGTGTTATACGGACATAATTTCGACTTACAACCCTTAAAACATTCGTTACTATAACCTTATTATTATTATTATTATTAACATAATATTAAAATTATAATTAAAATATAAATATATATATTTCTTTACAGAAGGAAGAAAGAAAGAAATGGTGTAATATGATCGTCGAATTGCATGTCCTTTTATAAGGGGATTCGATTCCTGTTTTGCTCTGCGACTGCGGAGAGTTTGCTCCTCACAGCTCCGCGACTGCGGAGCTTCCATTTCCAGCTAACCCATAATTTGGATCCTAGCTTGCCAACGTTTATTTATTTAATATAAAAATATAATATATATATATATATAATTTACATAATTAATTATATATTATATTATATTTATGTGCATAGTTGATTTGTAATTTTAGGTCCGTTGAGTCGTACATTGATAGTTGGTTCATGTCTTGGTTCCGGATTTTCGAACGCCTTTTCGTATAATTTTATATCTTGTACTTTGCGTTTTGCGGCTTGTACTCTTGTCATTTTTAGACGTTTCTCATCAATAATTTGAACCACTTGGATTGTAACTTGTACTTTTTAACTTTTTGGTCATTTGCATCTTCAAATCGTCGAATCTGTCTTCTGTCTTCACCTTTTATTATTTAAGCGATAATCACTTGAAAATAGAACAATTGCAACTAAAAGCTTGTCTTTCTGGAAGGATATTACTATGAAATATGTGTTCGTTTTTAGCATTATCAAATATTCCCATACTTGAGCGTTGCTTGTCCTCAAGCAATATAGAACTTGAATATAACTTTACTAGAATCACTTCTCTATTCTTCACACTTTGTACATCAGTGATTTTGATACAGCGGTATGAACAATGATAGTAACATTGTGGTTTACAGTTCCACATGACTATAAAAATTTAGATCCTTTAGGAAATTGGATCTTTATGAAAACATTTGATCTTTTGAAAATTCAATCTAGCTTTTACCCTAGATAATTTTTCCGAAATAACCCTTCACCGGTGTTTGCAAAATGTTTTTGTAGGTTTCAGATTTTAAAATTTTAGCTCAAAACTTTCGGTTTTGTGTCACCCACTTACTAACCTTGTATTAGGAAAGCAACAGGTCCAGTATACTTGCTCCGTATATTACCTTTTGATAAACTACCGTCCGATTGTAAAGGAAAGCGTTGAACAAGCA
The DNA here is from genome assembly GCF_046630445.1 of Rutidosis leptorrhynchoides. Classification (NCBI taxonomy): domain Eukaryota; kingdom Viridiplantae; phylum Streptophyta; class Magnoliopsida; order Asterales; family Asteraceae; genus Rutidosis; species Rutidosis leptorrhynchoides. The sequence continues at coordinate 132,887,183 of NC_092335.1, forward strand.
ACTTTTAAGGCAATGTCTAATGACATGCAGATGTTCATGGTTCACAACGTGTCGAATGCAATTACTATCCTTTGTAGGAGCAATAGTAAAGATCACCCTATAGTTTTTTGGTCTGGCACAAGGTCCTGTCTTCGACCATGCTTTGCAACCACTGTTCTTACGGTTGACACCCGATTTGGTTCAGGTGACCTAATGAATTCCGGTGAATTCTTAGGATTTAACGTTCAATGGTAATGAATGCATTGAAAATAGGTTTTCAGAAAACAAATCGGTTTTAATTTAATCAAAATATTTTCTCATTCAAGCTCGAGTTTAGATATCATTGAATTCCATGAGTTTGTAATTCTCAATCTTTAAAGTCAATCTCAAGGATTGAGTAATATCAGACTTAAATGCTGATTTTTAATCTTTAAGGAGATTATCCTTTCTGGGGATCTGATTCATTAGTCTTATAAGCTAAGTTGCACGGCGCCCTCCCCATTTTACGAGACAGATCCTCTCACGGTTAGGATAAATCTGACCACTTGGCAACTCTGTTTGATGTTGAGGTCCGTGAATTTTCAGCTGATTTTCGAGAAAACTTTTCAAGTTTTTTCGTAGACTCTACAACTGGTCTAGACGACAACTTCCTGACCTAAATCAAGAAGCGCGTGTCTTTTTCGGAAGACTTTACTTCCTTTATTTCTTTTTCCGGAAAGCTTTACTTCCTTTTAAATCAAGTGGCACATTTCTTTCAAATATATTATAAGAAATTGAGTAAAACTGATTAAAATCTTCCAAAACAAAAGTACCTTCAATTATTTGTACAAAAATATGTGATATGTAATTTAAATAACTTGGTAAATTTTTCCCACACTTGGCTCTTATATTTATTTCTTTGCCTTTTTATTCTCTTCTATTCCATTTTAAATGAATTCAAGCATTTTGGGTTCTTTCTCAATTTATGTCCTTTCCGAGGTAACAATAATTTCGGTGTTAATACCTAGTTTTATCGTTCATAAATATGTATAAACATGATTTTGAGTTCATTTAGTTGAATTTTTTTAAAATTTTTTTACTAGAAGTGGGTAGTCAGTATATAAAACTAGGGCTGTTCTTTATTATCAGAGAGCACTAGATTCTAATACAACTACTGCGTTACTAGTAAAGTTAAACGGTGGCTATTAAACCAAGTGTATAAGTCAAATGTTTAAAACTCGAAAGAATTTAATCCCTTCCCACACTTAAGATCTTGCAATGCCCTCCTTTGCAAGAAATCAGTAACAATTTAAATTATTGAGAGTGATTAGCGTAAAAAGATGATTAAGATTTACCAAAATTTCCAAATATATTGTTCTTTGTTTGAATGAAAAATGGTGCACATCATTTGTTCATTCCTGCAGTTGTTATATCACATTTATTTTTTGTCTTGTCGTCAAAATTAATAGCTTTTACTGAACTTAATGCCAGTCTTTGAAAGTGCGATGTTTTACCCTGTTTTGTACATAAGATAAACTACAAACATATATTTATAAAATCTAATATTTAAAATGTTAGAAAACTATAAAAACTATTACAATACCAAAATAAATATTAAAAGTAGTAACATTACAAATAATAAAATAAATAAGACTAAGAAAATTAGGGTTGATTCTGATTGTACCAGAAGGGGTTCCAAGGTTCGTGGTATATGTTTTGATACGCTTGGAATGGGTCGTATGTAGGAAAAGGTGGTCGTGTATCGTCAGTCCATGGAGGAAAATAGGTCGGTTCAGTAGGAATGTTGTTCCTACCTTGGGAGGCTAAATAGGCTTTAATATATTCTTGATGATATTGCCAAGCCTGAAATTCTTGTTGTATAGCCCGATGGTAATCATTTTGGGCCATTATTCTTTGTATATCTGTCATCTGGTTTCCTCCACCCGCATTACCTTGCTCCTGATCTTGTTCTACCTGTGGAAGCGTGCCATCACATGGTACTGCAGCGTTATGTCATTTCTTTAAAACCTTTGCACCATGATACACGCGTAAATCAATTCTATCACGGGGTTCTGGTACTGCAACTAATAATCCCCCCTGACTTCTATCCACATTGAGATACTTAGCAATTAAAGTAATGAAAATTCCACCTCCTATTATACTATTATTTCGCATACCCCTTACCATCACCGATAAGTAATAACCCTCATAATAAGGTATGTTCACAACGATCTGTGGGTCTCGAATACACATGAGGTAAAATAGATCATTTTCATTTACCTTTTCTTTATTCCTACCTCGTTGTGTAATCGAGTTTGCTAAAAACCTATGGATCACTCTTAGCTCATCTCTATTAATATCAGTATAAGAGTAAGATCCCCCACGAAATCGGTTATGGCTAGTCATTCTACTCCATATTCCATTCATATCAAAATTTCCATCAACCCTTCTACCATTAATTATCAACCTTTGACAATCATTAGATACTAATTCCTCAGGCGTATATATACACAAGGCTCGAGCCATATCTAATAGAGACATATGGAGCATCACACCTCCTAACAAAAATCTAATAAAACTCTGATCGGTTAAGCTAGTTACCCGATCATTTATTTCAACACTACTTAATAATTCTACACACCATTCTCTATATACAAGTCTACGTATAGTGAATAAATGTTCCCAATCATTAAAAGTAGAATTACCATACCTTTGGTAAAGTAATTCCCTGATTCGTTCGGCTAATCCCACTGTTTCTAACGGTTCCTAATCTATTACCCTGGGTACTTCAACATCCTTTGACTAAAGAATGTGTAAGTTCCTCTGATATTTTGGATAATCTATCCAATGTCTGTCAAAGCTTAAATTAGGGTGTAAATCAGCCTCATGTATATTTGAATATGAAATGAATTGATGCGGTAGATTTTGTCTGTATTGGTTGTTAATCTCCTGTTCGTCTGCATTCTCAGGAGGAGCATTGTGAGCCTGGGAAGCTGATGAAGATTCACCCCTTTCAGTCTGCAAAACACATTAAACACAATTTTTGTGCATCCAAATATGCATTAGTGTTAGCAAAATCATAAATCAAAACAATCATAATGACATGTTTGAACAATATTAAACTTATGCGCATTTTTCGTAATATTAGCAATTCTACACTTTCACAAATAAACATATATGAGAATGTATACAATGTTCCTAAGCATTCATCTTCTTAAACTTGTCAAAAATAATCATTTTAGCAATTAAACGAGTTTCAAATGTCATTCATATCAAATTAATTAAGTTCATGCATTTTTGACTCAAAAAGTCAACCATCTTGCTCAAAAATCATTTTTAGGATCAAAGTTTTGATCATTTAGCAAACTAAGCATGTTACACTACTTAATTAAGCATGAACTAACAATAAAATTTGGCCATAACTCGTTTATATCAAAAAGCTCCAATTTTGCTCAAGAACACAAACCCTAGATTGTTAAAAATTTGAAGTTTAAGGCTTTTAATCATGTTAAATAGCATCAATCTAGGTTATACAAGCATAACACACAAACAATTTAAGCACAATTAGGCTAGAATTCATCAAAATCAAATTAGGTTAAAATATGCTCAAGAACACTTTAATTTCGAATTAAATAGTGTTTGGATGTAGAAATTTACCGTTCTTCTTGAAAAACTTCTTGGTAGGATTCTTCTCATCATGATTTTAGTGAAGATTTGGTGAAAAATGGGTAAAAATCGCGAGTTTGTATGTGTGTTTTGGGTATTTTTTCGCAGAAAAATGTGATGGGGATGCATGGGGACTGGTCAGTCGACCATTTATCCTGATCTGGAATTTAGAGGCTCCGCGACTGCGGTGGTGTATACACAAAACACTCCGCGACTGCGGTACTATTTATATTATTTATTTTTTATTTTTTATTTTTTATTTTTTATAAAACTTTTATTAATAAAACAATTAATGGAGTAATTTTTAAAATTTTGTTTCCTTAGTCTTTAGGTTGAGGTAGTTTCGGTACGTTTACCTAGTTCGTCCCTCGACAAAATTTTAAAATTTGTCTTTTTAAAGCGCTTGTTTTAAAAGCAAAGATTTTTGAGTTTTTTTTTAATGTTTTTGGCATACTTTTAAATCAATAAAATTAAAAATAATGATAACAAAATTTCTAGCCCCGCCCTCGGGTAAAGCAATTTCGTTTCCACAACCTAGTCTTTAACTCACGACGAATTTTAGATATCAAATTTTTAACTTAAAGAAATAAAGTACATTTTTGTTTTTAAATTCACACCAAACTTAAATTTAAAATGCATAAAATTTCATATAAATATTATTAATATTTATATACAGTAGTTTTATAAAATTATATTAAATTATATTTATAGTTTAATTTAGAAAACAAGGTAATAAAAAAAAATCTTTTTGGTCTTTTATCCGACTTTAATCAATCAAATATTAACAAAAATATACGTCCCTCTTTTGGGTAAAGTAATTTCGGCTATTTTACCTAGTTTTACTCCTGACGAATTTTTGAAATATTTTAAATTGATTGATTAAAGATATTTATACCTTATGAATAAATGGTAAATTTCGCAGTGATGCATTAAATTTTTGTATGATATCAATAATTTCGGTTTAATACCTAATTTTATTGAATATCAATTTAATACTTTTATAGCAAACGATTCAGCGTTTATTATCAAAAGGTTAAAAGCAATAAATATAAATAAAATAAAAACTGTACATACTTACCTATGAGATAGAATTCTCAGAGACCTGCTTTAGTCAACTCATAGGAGAGTCGTTCGATTTGATTTTCCATTTCTACATAAGCGTAACCTCGAGTTTTCAATAACTTTTCTTCTAAACATATGAACGGTCCTTCTCTGCATAAAGTAACGAACTCAGTATTGGAATGTGTTTGATTGTTTGAACATTTCCCTTCGTGTGACCATTTTCCGCATTTATGACATCTTTCAGGGTGTCGTGCTCTTCTTTTTGTTGTGGATTTTGATTTTCCTTTACCAAAATGTATCTTATTATGATCTTTCATGAGTTCTTTCCTCACTTCGTCCATTTTGCCTCTTATGAATGATACCAGTTCACTCGAAAAGGTGTTATTATTACGTTTATTAATCATAGCGTGTAGTAGTAGACCATGGTTCAAATCAAAAGAATTCTTCATCTCGTAAAACCTAAAAACACAAAAATTCAGAATGGAGGGAGAAGACTAGTTCTTTAGGGTCTGCTAGGGAAAGACCAATCGGATTCCATTTTCGAGAACTACACGAAAATAGAAAATCTAACTCTAGACAGTATTTATATTATCCTTAAAAGATTCGATTCTTCCCACACTTAGTTAGCTGTGGTGTCGAAATTGTGATTTACTTCATTGTTAATTTCTATTGGAACATCAACTATTTGCATATCTCTGACTTTTGCTTCAAGCTATTTGTTGATTTCCTCTGTAACATTCATAAATTTAATTAACATCGCCTTTTCTTTAGGCGACAAATTGGATACTAATCGGTTACATAACTTAAAGTTCCCCTTAATCCTAGCATCTTGAATCCGTTTATAAAGTTTCTTCGTTGAACTGTTAAAAATGGGTTCATCTAATTTCGTATCAACAACGGGGTTCTTTGTTATCGGGTCATCATTGGGAGTTTCTTCATCTTTCCCACACTTAGGCATTTTTATTGGTTCAACAGTTTTGGTTGGTGGAGATTTAAACTTTCGGTTCACAAAGGTGACCGATTTGTCACAATCCCTAAGTGTCATTCTACCTTCTCTTACATCAAAGAACGCGTCGGTGGTTGCTAAAAATGGGCGACCTAAAATTAGAGGAATATCAAGGTCTTCCTCCATATTAATAACTATGAAATTTGCGACAAAGGTCAAACTTCCCACTTTAACAAGTAAATTATTGGCTATTCCAACCGGGTGTTTAATGGTTTGGTCAAATAATTGAACACCTATTTTGGTTGGTCTTAATTTGCCCACACCTAATCTTTTGTATAAGGAAAGAGGCATAATATTCGCATTTGCTCCTAAATCTGCGAGTCCATTATACATAGCACCATCATTAAATAAGCAAGAAATGATAAATTCACCTGGGTCTCCTACTTTAGTAAGTAGAGTTGGTTTGTTAACCTTTTTCGGGTGCTCTTTTCTTGGTTCTTCCACTTCTACTTGAACTTCTTGTTCATATTTTTCTTTGTTTCTTGGAATGGGAGGTTTATATAAAAATTCTTCTTCATCACTCCAATTTGAAGCCTCTCCATCTTTCAATTTTGGTTTTTCATATGTTGTTGAAAACATATTTATGTTTTCATTCTGAGGGTTTTCTTTGGTGGCGAAATTATGATTAACTTCATTGTCAACTTCCATCGGACCATGTATGTAATGTTTAACTCTGTGACCATTAACTTTAAATTCAATCCCATTTGAATTTATTAACTCTATTGTTCCGCATGGAAAAACTCTTTTGACTATGAATGGTCCACACCATCTTGATTTCAATTTTCCAGGAAATAGCTTGAATCGTGAATTGAAAAGAAGAACTCTGTCTCCTTCCTTAAATTCTTTTGAACTTCTGATTCTTTTATCATGCCATTTCTCCGTTCTTTCCGGATTAACGAATTTTCATATGCATCATGTCTTAATTCTTCTAATTCGTTTAGTTGACTTAATCGTAGACATCCAGCTTCATGTAAATCAAGATTACATGTCTTCAAAGCCCAAAATGCTTTGTGCTCAATTTCTACTGGAAGGTGACATGGTTTTCCGTAAACAAGTTTAAAAGGTGTGATTCCAATTGGAATTTTGTAGGCTGTTCTAAAAGCTCAGAGTGCATCCTCCAATTTCATGGACTATTCCTTCAAATTTGATCCTACAGTTTTCTCTAGAATACGTTTCAATGCTTGGTTGGTATTTTCAACTTGTCCACTTGTTTGTGGATGATAAGCGGTTGAGATTTTATGAGTTACTCCATATCTTTTGAGAACTTTCTCAAATTGATTATTACAAAAATGAGTACCCTGATCACTTATTAAAGCTTTCGGTGTTCCGAACCTAGCAAAAAGACATTTTAAGAAGTTGACTACAACTCGTGCATCGTTAGTTGGGAGAGCTTGTGCTTCCGCCCATTTAGATACATAATCAATGGCAACGAGAATGTAGAGATTATTATGAGATTTTGGAAATGGACCCATAAAGTCAATACCCCAAACGTCAAATACTTCACATAATTGAATGAAATTTTGTGGCATTTCATCACGTTGACTTATTTTTCCGGCCCTTTGACATGCATCATAGGATTTACAAAGAATGTGTGCGTCTTTGAAAATTGTAGGCCAATTGAATCCAGCGTCGTAGACTTTCCTTGCTGTGAGTTGAGGCCCATAATGCCCTCCAGTTGGTCCTGTGTGACAATGGTTTAAGATTTGACTAGCTTCATCCCTGAATACGCATCGGCGTATTATTCCATCTGGACATCTCTTAAACAAATGCGGATCCTCCCAAAAATATTGTTTTATATCACTAAAGAATTTCTTTCATTTTTGGTACGACAACCCTTTTTCAAGGAATCCACATACTAAGTACTTTGCATAGTCTGCAAACCATGGAATTTCACTATAATCGATTTTCAAGAGATATTCATCAGGAAAGTTATCTTGTATAGCTGATTCATTTAGAACTTCTAATTCAGGATTTTCAAGACGAGAAAGATGATCAGCGGCGAGATTTTCTGCTCCTCTTTTATCTCGGATTTCAATATCGAATTCTTGTAAGAGTAAGATCCAACGGATTAATCTTGGTTTGGCGTCTTGTTTCGAAAATAGGTATCTAAGAGCAGAATGGTCGGTATAGACCACCGTTTTTGCTAGAACGAGATATGAACGAAATTTGTCAAAAGTAAAGACAATAGCAAGGAGTTCTTTTTCAGTAGTTGTATAATTTGTTTGTGCTCCTTTTAACGTCTTACTAGCATAATATATAGGTTGAAATCGTTTTTCAATCCTTTGTCCTAAAACGGCTCCCATTGCAAAATCACTTGCATCGCACATTAGTTCAAACGGTAGATTCCAATTTGGTGTTATCATGATCGGCGCATTAGTGAGTTTCTCTTTAAGAATATTAAAAGATTTGATACATTCATCTGAAAAGATGAATGGAGCATCCTTTTTTAGGAGTTTATTCATAGGAGTGGCAATTTTAGAAAAATCTTTCATGAAACGTCGGTAAAAAAAGGCATGCCCTAGAAAACTCCTAACTCCTCTAACATTGGTGGGATGTGGAAGTTTAGCAATTACATCTACTTTAGCTCTATCCACTTCAATTCCTTCCTTTGAAATTTTATGACTAAGAACGATGCCTTCTTTAACCATGAAATGTCATTTCTCCCAATTAAGTACTAGATTTGATTGCTCGCATCTAATAAGCATTCGTTCAAGATTAACTAGACATGTTTCAAAAGTATCACCGAAGACTTAAAAGTCATCCATGAAAACTTCCATGCATTCTTCTATTATGTCGTGAAAAATCACCATCATGCACCTTTGAAAAGTTGCAGGGGCATTGCAAAGTCCAAATAGCATGCGTTCGTAAGCAAAAGTACAATAAGGGCATGTGAAGGTGGTTTTCTCTTGGTCCTCGGGTGAGATTGGAATTTGAAAGTATCCGGAGAAACCGTCAAGAAAACAATAGTAACTGTTCCCAGCTAACCTTTCCAACATTTGATCAATGAAAGGTAAGGAAAAGTGATCTTTTCTGGTGGCGTCATTTAATTTTCTATAATCGATACAAACACGCCATCCTGTTGCAATCCTAGTAGGAATAAGCCCATCTTTTTATTTGTAATTACAGTCATGCCACCCTTCTTAGGTATACATTGAACTGGGCTTACCCATGGACTATCAGAAATTGGATAAATAAACCTGCATCTAGTAGTTTAATAATTTCTTTCTTAACAACATCTTGCATATTATGATTTAGTCTTCGTTGGCATTGCACATATGTTTTATGACCTTCTTCCATAAGGATTTTGTGTGTACAATACGAAGGACTTATACCTTTAATGTCATGAATCTTCCATGCAATAGCTGGTTTATGAGCTTTTAGCACAGAAATGAGTTGAGATTTTTCATTTTCCGTAAGAGAAGATGAGATTATTACAGGTAATTCAGATTCACCATGTAAATAAGCGTATTCCAAATGGTTTGGAAGTGGCTTTAACTCTAATATCGGTGGTTCTTTTATCGATGATTTGTATCCATATCTGTCTTCCTCTTTTAGCATTTAAAGTTCTTCTGTTGTTGGTTCGTATTCATTAACCATAAGTGTAGCTAACATTTCAGCTTCATCAATTGGTTCATTTCTTTCTCCTAAAGAACATTCTCCTGTTCCTTGTAATTCTGGAAATTCTTGTAACAATTCTGCATGTGAATCTATAGTTTGAACATAATAACATGTATCATCTGCAGATTGCGGTTGTTGCATGGCTCTATCAACAGAAAAGGTAACACTCTCATCCTCTATACTTAGGGTCAGTTTCTTACCAAACACGTCTATTATTGCTTTAGCCGTGTTTAAGAATGGTCTCCCTAATATGAGAGGAACTCTAGAATCTTCTTCCATATCCAGAATAACAAAGTCTACTGGAAATACTAAAATACCAACTTTAACTAGCATGTTCTCGATTATCCCTCTAGAATATTTTACTGATCGATCGGCTAGTTGTATGCTTATTCGTGTTGGTTTCAATTCTTCAAGGTCTAGTTTATCGTATAATGAATATGGCATTAAATTTATACTAGCACCTAAGTCTGCAAATGCTTCTATTGAATTAAGACTACCCAGAAAATATGGAATTGTGAAACTTCCTGAATCTGATAATTTTTCTGGTATCTGATAGTGCTCCAAATGATCATATATTTAGTCGCAATATCCTTCCAATATGTAAAGTTTTTAGTTGTAATTGTTCTATTTTTAAGTTGTAATCGTTTATACTAAATAAGTGCGAAGACAAAAGACAGATTCGACGATTTGAAGATGCAAAGGACCAAAACGCTAAATAGTACAAGATACAATTCAAGTGGTTCAATTTATTGATGAGAAACGTCTAAAAATTACAAGAGTACGAGCCGCGAAACGCAAAGTACAAGATATCTCAGCGTACGAAAGGACGTTCGAAAATCCGGAACCGAGACATGAACCAACTATCAACGCGCGACGCAACGGACCAAAAATTACAAGTCAACTATGCACATGAATATAATATAATATATATATATAATTCATAATAATAATATAATTTAATAATCAATATAATATAAAAATATAATAAATAAAGAATCACATGAAAGATTGCTCCGTTTGAAATTCATGGCATCCACTAAAATCAACAAGTTGCAATTATTATCACCTAACAATCAAAGTACTACAGTGCCAATATTTGGCTATAAATACGGAGGAAATTCAGCATTCAGAGGACACACCATCCATCAATCTCTCTATCGATATATATAATATATATATTTATTAGTTTAGTTTTATATTAGATTAGTTTGGGTAATGTAACAGTTATTTTACGGGTTTTAAAGTCGAAATTCTGTCCGTGTAAAGCTACGCGATAAATAATCATTGTAAGTTAAATTATCCTTTTTAAATTTATGTATCGTAACTAAGTTGTTATTATGCTTATTTAACCCAAGTAGTTATTATGTTTGACTAAAAATAGAAAATGGGTCTATTTAATTTATACAACGATTAATATTTAGATAAAGAACGACCTTAAGGGAGATTGAGGTTTTAACAATTAATGGGTATGGTAAAATAATTAAGTGACAACTTGTTAAATTACCACTATTTATAATTTACTATATGTATAAATAATCACATACGTTGACCGGACACGGAAGACGGGTTATTTATATATATGGTAAATTATTCATTGAAACGGACACGTGAATGGATTAATGGTTAAAAGACTAGTTAAAATTAAGGTGGGTTACATTCAGTGACAACTGGTGTAATTATTGACATACGTGACAACCGCGTCAAACCATCTAAATAGTAATTAGTTAGAATATTTAACTGTGGTTACAAGATAGAATGACGAGGACACTCGCATTTGATGCTTGTAATTATAGGACTGCGCTGGACAACTCCAGGTAGACATCTTAAATATTCTACGGGTGCAAGGAAAATTAACCCAGGGTAATAAAGTAAAAGTCAAACATCGTAACTACGGAACTTAAATAAGCATAATACTCTTTTATTGTATCTTCATCTCGTTTAGTTAAAGTAATATTTATTTACCGCAGTAATTTTTATTTACTTCATTGCTATAATCTAGTTTAAATTTATTATCTTGTTGTTTAAATTAAAAAGAAAATGCTAAAAACATAAACCGGTCATTGAACGGTAAAACCCCCTTTTTATAATAATAATAATAATACTACGATATTGTATATATATATATATATATATATATATATATATATATATATATATATATATATATATATATATATATATATATATATATATATATATATATATATATATAATATTTTAAAATAAATAACCACTTAGCAGTCTCTGTAGAACGAACCGGACTTACTAAAAACTACACTACTCTACGATTAGGTACACTGCCTATAGTGTTGTAGCAAAGTTTAGGTATATTCCATTTGTAAATAAATAAATTAAAACTTGTGTAATTTGTATCGTATTTCGTAATAAAAATTTAATAGTATTTCGTAACCTTCGCTTTAACATCAAGTTTTTGGCGCCACTGCCGGGGACTCGTGGTTATTTAAAAAAAAAATAAATAAATAAAATTAAAATAAAAATAAAAATTAAAAAATTAAAAAAATAAAAATAATAAAATAAAATTTGTTTTTTTAAAAATAAAAAAAAATTTAAAAGAAAAATATTTAAAAAAAATTAAAAAAAATTAAAACGTAAAAAAATATAATAAAATAATAATAAAAAAGTTTTTAAAAAAAATTAAAAATTTAAAAAAAAATTTAAAAAAATAATAAAAAAATTTTAATTTAAAAAAAAGTTAAAAAAATATATATTAAAATCGTAAAAAAAAAGTAAAAAAAAAAATCATTTTGCCTTAGTTTAAGTTTTAGAATTTTACGACACCACTTTAGAATTTAGTTTTTTTTAGATTTTAGTGTCGATTTAAGTAATTGCCGATTTTCTTTTAGAATTGCATTTTAAGTTTCATTACCTTTAGATTTAAGTTTTTTTAGACGCACTTTTTAGTCTTTAGTTTTTAGACTTTTATGTTTCGACGCTTTTCTTTCGCCGTTTATTTTTCGACTTTTTGTTTTTCGACGCGTTTTTTCTTTTTCATTTCTACGCTCTAGCTTTTAGGACATCGATTTTTCTTTAAATTTCGACTAAAAATTATTGTAAGCGATTAAATTGATAGACACCAATTTTCTGGTTCGTAGTAATAGTTGGATTTGTTAGTGGCGAGTTGTGGGCTTCCGATTTAAAGGGTCCTGGCTACCTGCTGCATCTATTGGCTATTCGAAACGTGGGCAAAAGTAGAAAAGTCTATTAATTTGATAACTTATATAATTTCTAGTTTTATAACTAATATGATAATTAGTAAATGCACCACATTGTAGCTAAAATTTGGTAAAAAGTGTATTATGGAAAATTTCGAGAATATGTTGGAAACTCTTTCTGACATGCGAAATCAATTAAATCAATACTCTCAAACGAGTGTTGATGAAAATTCATTCGGTCAATCTTGAATCACGAATGACGAAACAATAACTAGTTGTGAAATCTGTGGAGATTATCACTCAACATGGGAATGTTATTATTACGTTCCTATGGAAAATTATGCACCCATAGAGCCTGAATGGAATGATTATGAGGAATACAATTCAAATTGGGATTATTCCCAAGAATATATCCAGACTCAACAACCAGAGGATGAGGAAAATTATGTGTCTGAAATTTTTTTAGATTATATAAAAATCAAACTCGAAGAATTTGACGCTCAAAATGAACAGATAAGAGAGTTTTCAAATTGGCAGGCTGAAACTCTATCAGACTATACACCTGTTGATCTGAGGAGTCATGTACAAGAAAATCTCATATCATCGAATTTTGATGAATTCGAGAGCTCCGAAATCACCAATTTTTCCGATGATACTTTTTATTCAGTTTTACCAATTTCACAACATACCGACACATTAACCTCTACCGACGAAATCATCGATCCATCAATGAATGAAGGCGAAGTAAGGGTGAAAAATTGGTACTCTTGGAAAAACGATAACGTTGAAAATTTTACCCCCGAGACTAAAATAGTGGAACCGATAAGAACCGTTAAAGAAGAAGAATTTGCTTCGATCCCGAAATTCACCATTCCACAACCTTCCAACCCAATATTCTCAATAGACGAGTCATCTACCGAAGATGAACTACGAACTGTAATAGATAATGACACCTCGGATTTCGCCCAATTAGGTAATAGAGGTGAAAACTTTAATCCCGAGAATGAACGGAAGGAAATGTTAGGAATTGTCCACCCTATAGGAATATGTATGTCAGTGTATAATGATCCATTTGACCAAGAACCAGAAAAGAGACATATCCTTTTACTAAAAGCTACACTTAAAAAAGAATTAAGTAGTGACAATAGGGTGGGTCTAAACTTTAAACCCATTGATATATTATACACCACCCGAGATGTAAATAACTGGCTCACTATTTTAATTCGTGGAACTTATTCAACCGACTTCACATGTCATCAGCTAAGTGTGGGGAAGTCTAACCCCACTTAACGTTAAATTAGGGGTTCGAGTTAGTGCATAACTGATGTTTCGCGAGGGGTATATAAAATAGTTATTAATTTTAGCAGAAAATACTATTAAATACGATACAATTTTACACAAGATATTTATTTATTTAGAGAACGGATATACTTAAACCTTGCTACAACACTTATAGGCAGTGTACCTAATCGTACAGTAGTGTAGTTTTTAGTAAGTCCGGTTCGTTCCACAGGGAATCTTTTTAAACAAAGCTTAACGCTATATTAGTTTACTTTTATAAAAATACAAATATATATATATATAAGTAATATTATTATTATAAAGGGGGGTTGTTTTACCGTTTAATGACCGGTTTGTCGATTTTAAAACTTTAGTCGCAGTTAAAACCAAATGTAAAATATTAAAAATAAATACAAGACTTAAATTAAAGCATAAAGTAAATAACTATAATGAAATTGTGAATAATAAAAGTGCGATAAAATAAACTTGCGATAATTAAAAAGTACGATAATTAAAAGTGCAATTAAATACAATAACAATAAATAAAAATGCGATAATTAGAAGTGCAATTAAATATAAAATAAAGGAAATTAAATATGAAATAAAAGAATTATGCTTATTTAAACTTCCGTAATCATGATGTTTGACGTGTTGATTTTAGTTTTATGCCCATGGGTTAATTGTCCTTTGTCCTGGATTATTTAATATGTCCGTCTGGTTTTTGTCCATAACAGTCCATCAGTCATAAATATAAAGTGCGAGTGTCCTCGTCAAATTATTCTTATACCCGAAGTTAAATATTCCAACTAATTGGGGACTTAAACTGTAACAAGATTTTAATATTTTGTTTAATAATTACACCAGGATGTCGACTGAGTGTAACCCAAGGTTTTAATATTTTGTTATCAATTATACCAAGTGTCCTTGTACATAATTTCACCCCTGTTTTAATGAGTCCATTGACTATTAATCCATCCCCGTGTCCGGTCAAATGAACGATTATTCGTACATATAAATACCCCGCCCATCGTGTCCGATTGAGTGTATATGGTAATTTATAGGGACGCCCAATTGTAAATCTTTATATTAACATTAACAAACTATCATTTAGTTAAACAAATATAAAGCCCATTAATAGCTCATAGTCTAATTTCCACAAGTGTCATTCTTTTGTCCAAACCCCAATTATGGTACAAAGCCCAATTACCCAATTTTAGTAATTAGCCCAACATCATGATTACTTCGGATTAAATAAGCATAATAATAACTTAGCTACGAGACATTAATGTAAAAAGGTTGAACATAACTTACAATGATTAAAAATAGCGTAGCGTTACACGGACAGAATTTCGACTTAAACCCTTACAACATTCGCTAACATACCCTTATTATTAGAATTATAATTAAAATTAAAATTAAAATATAAATTATAAATATAAATATATCGTATGAATGGAGAGAAAGAAAGATGGTTAAATGGTGCACCAAAGCTCGATTTTTATAGGCCTGTGAACTGGAAAAGTTGGCCATGCGATCGCATGGGATTTCTTCCTCGAGGCCATGCGATCGCATGGCCGTCGGTGACAGCTAAAAATCCTTGTTTTCTTGTTTGTCGACGTTTTAATAAATAAATATAATATATTAAATAATTATAAGAATTATTTAAATATTATATTATATTTATGTGCATAGTTGACTTGTAATTTTTCGTCCGTTGCGTCGCGCGTTGAGAGTTGACTCATGTCCCGGTTCCGGATTTTTGAACGTCCTTGCGTATAATTTAATATCTTGTACTTTGCGTTTTGAATCTTGTACTCTTGTAATTTCGAGACGTTTCTTATCAATAATTGGAACCTCTTTGATTGTATTTTGTACTTTTGAGCTTTTTGGTTGTTTGCGTCTTTAATTCGTCGAATCTGTCTTTTGTCTTCACCTTTTATTATTTAAACGAATATCACTTGTAAATAGAACAATTGCAACTAAAAGCTTGTCTTTCTTGAGGAATAATGCTATGAAATATATGTTCGTTTTTAGCATTATCAAATATTCCCACACTTGAGCGTTGCTTGTCCTCAAGCAATATCGTCTTGAAATACTAGAATCACTTCTTTATTCTTCACACTTTGTACATCAGTGATTTCTATACGGCGGTATAAACAATGATAGTAATGATAGAACCATGGTTAAAGGTGGGTGTGTCATCCACAGTTGCCTCGAGTTTAGGTCAACGACACTTGCAATCAAATAGCCGATTTACTTTCGGTTTCCAAAGCAAAGTGCACATTTGAAAGGCGGTTTACAGTCCCACATGACTATGAAAATGTAGATCCTTAAGGAAATTGGATCTTTATGAAAATATTTGATCTTTTGAAAATTCAAGCTAGCTTTTACCCTAGATAAGTTTTCCGGAATAACCCTTTACCGGTGTTTGCAAAATATTTTTGTGGGTTTGGTGGGTTTTAGATTTGAAAATTTTAGCTCAAAACTTGCGGTTTTGTGTCACCCACTTGCTAACCTTGTATTTGGAAAGCAACACGTCCAGTTTACTTGTCCCGTATATTACCTTTCGATAAACTACCGTCCGGTTGTAAAGAAAAGCGTTGAACAAGCGACTGTTAAGGCAATGTCCCCTGACATGCTTTTAATTATGGTCTATAACGTGTCGGACGCAATTACTATCCTTGGTAGGAGCAATAGTAAAGCTCACCCTTATGATTTTTCGGTCTGGCACAAGGTCCTGTCTTTGACCACTATGCAACCACCGTTCTTACGGTTGACACCCGATTTGGTTCAGGTGACCTAATGAATTCCAGGTGAATTCCTAGGATTTTACGTTCAATGGTAATGAACGCATTGAAAATGGGTTTTCAGAAAACAAATCGGTTTTAATTTGATCAAAATATTTTCTCGTTCAAGCTCGAGTTTAGATATCATCGAATTCCATGAGTTTGTAATTCTCAATCTTTAAGGTCAATCTCTAGGATTGAGTAATATCAGTCTTAAAAGCTGATTTTTAATCTTTAAGGAGATTATCCTTTCTGGGGATCTGATTCATTAGTCTTATCCAGCTAATTTGCATGGTGCCCCCCCATTGTACGAGATAAATCCTTCTCATGGTTAGGATAAATCTGACCACTTGGCGACCCTGTTTAATGCTGAGGTCCGTGGATTTCCTGCTGATTTTAGAGATGACTTTTCTAGATTTTTTGTCAACCTACAGCTGGTCTGGACGACAACTTCTTGACCTAAATCAAGAAGCGCGTGTCTTTTTTGGAAGACTTTACTTCCTTTTAATGATGGAATTGATTCATCGTGTAGATCCATCTCTTCTTTTCTTTCATCGGGTAAAATGGTTTAGTTTAGTCCAAAGCAAAAGTATTTTCAGTTTCTTGTTACAGATATATATGACATATGTTTAAGATAACTTGGTAAGTTTTTCCACACTTGGCTTTTATTTTCCTTTTTATCGTCCTCTATTCCATTTTAAATGAATTTTAACATTTTGGTTTGTTTCTCAATTTATGTCCTTTCCGAGGTAACAATAATTTCGGTGTTAAAACCTAGTTTTATCGTTCATAAATATGTATAAACATGATTTTGAGTTCATTTAATTGAAAATTTTGAAAAATTTTACTAGAATTGGGTAGTCAGTATATAAGACTAGGGCTGTTCTTTATTATCAGAGAGCACTAGATTCTAATACAACTACTGCTTTACTAGTATTTTTAATGGTAACCAAGTGTATAAAGTAAAAAATTTTAAAATCCGAAAGAATTTAACCCCTTCCCACACTTAAGATCTTGCAATGCCCTCATTTGCAAGAAATCAGTAACAATTTAAATTATTGAGGGTGATTTGTGTGAAAATGATTAAATTTTTACCAAAGTTTCCAAATATATTGGCGTTTGTTTGCTGAATGATAAATGGTGCACATCATTTGTTCATTCCGTCTTGTTGTTATTTCACATATATTTTGCATCTTGTCGTCAAAATTAGTTGCTTTTGCTGAACTTAATGCCAGTCTTTGAAAATGCGTTGTTTTACCCTGTTGTGTACATAAGATCAACTGCAAACATATATACATATTTTTGAAGTTTGGTATATTACCCCACATTCAAAAATTATTAAAATCTAAGAATAAAAGTTAGATAATTATAAAAATGATTACAATATTAACAAAAGTATTAAACGTATCAATAATTACA
Organism: Rutidosis leptorrhynchoides; assembly: GCF_046630445.1. Classification (NCBI taxonomy): domain Eukaryota; kingdom Viridiplantae; phylum Streptophyta; class Magnoliopsida; order Asterales; family Asteraceae; genus Rutidosis; species Rutidosis leptorrhynchoides. Next base: position 132,905,152 of record NC_092335.1, read on the forward strand.
AATTACAAAAAAAAAATAATAAGTATACTAGGGATGATACTGGTACCAATAGGGGTTCCAGGCATAACCATAGGTGCTATAGAATGCTTCGGCAGGGTTATACGTAGGATATGGTGGCTGCATCTCTATAGACCAGGGAGGGAAGATGGGTTTCGGTGTAGGAATATAGTTTCTACCTATATGTTGGCAATGAGCTATGATTTGGTTCTGATGAACTTGCCAATCTTTAAATGCTCTCTGTCTAGCATTTTCATATTCCTGAGAAGCTATAAACCTTTGCATTTCTTGCATCTCATTCCCCCCTCCTACATTACCTTGCTGTTGGTTTCTCTCCACCTGTGGATGTCTACCATGGTATCGTACTGCGGCGTTATTTCGCCTCTTCAAAACTTTCGCACCATGGTATACATTTAAACCTATAGTATCGTGGGGTTCTGGTTCTTCTACTAATAATCCCCCCCGACTTATATCCACACCGAGATATTCACCAATCAAAGTAATAAAAATACCACCTCCTATTATGCTATGCGGTCGCATCCCCCGAACCATAGCTGATAAATAATAACCCACACAATACGGTATACTTACAGCGCTTTGTGGGTCTCGAATACACATATGGTAAAACAAATCCTGTTCATTTACCTTTTCCTTGTTTTTACCCCTTTGTGTAATCGAATTAGCTTAAAACCTGTGAATCACTCTTAATTCGGCTCTATCTATATCCAAATAAGAGTAATTTCCCCCTTTGAAACGGTGATGGCTTGTCATTTGACTCCACACACCGTGTGTATCAAAATTTTCATCTATCTTTCTACCGTTTAGTATCAACCCTCTACAATCGGCAGATGCTAACTCCTCAGGCGTATATATACGTAAAGCCTGAGCCATGTCTTGTAAAGACATGTGGCGCATCGAACCGCCTAACAAAAATCTAATAAAAGAACGATCGGTTAAACTAGCTACCCGATCATTCAACTCTATACTACACAACAATTCTTCACACCATACTTTATATACAGGTCTACGTATGGTGAATAAACGTACCCAGTCATTAAAAGTAGAATTACCATACCTCTGTACAAGTAATTCCCTAATTGGCCCGGCCAATTCTACAGCTTCTAAGGGTCCCCATTCTATGACCCTCGGTACCTCAACAACTTTAGAATGAAGAGTATGCAAACCCCTTTGATATTTTGGATAATCTATCCAAAGTCTGTCAAATCTCAGGTTCGGGTGCAACTCTTCCAAGTGCATATCAGAAAAGGTCATGACTGGATGAGGTATATTCTGCTTGTAGTAGTTATCCACCTCCTGTTGTTCCGCATTCTCAGCAGGAGCATTACGGGCTTGGGATGAAGATTCACCCCTTTCAGTCTGCAAAACACATCAAACACAATTTTTGTGCATCCAAATATGCATTAGTGTCAGCAAAATCATCAATCAAAATAATTACAATGACATTATCAATTTATATTAAACTTAAGCTTATTTTCACATTTTTATCAAATTTACACTTTTTCAAATAAGCATATACGAAAATGTTCGCCAAGTTCATAAACATTCAACTCAAATAACATGTCAAAATAATCATTACTAGCAATTAAACAAGTTTCAAATGGCATTATCTTTCAAAAATCAAGTTCATGAATTTTAGACTTGAAAAAGTCCACTTTAATTCTCAAAATCATGTTTAGGCTCAAAGTTTGGATCATTTAACTACCTAAATATGTTACACTACTTAATTTAGCAACAATTCATGACAAAAATTGGCCATAACCTGTTTATATCAAAAAGCCCCAAATTTTCTCAAGAACACAAACCCTAGATTACTCAAAATTTGAAGTTTAAGGCTTCTAATCATGTTAAACAGCATCAATCTAGGTTATACAAGCATAATACATAAACAATTGAAGCCTAATTACACTAAAAAGCATCAAAATTAAATTGGAGAAAAAATTGCTCAAGAACACTAAATTTCGGATTAAATGGTGTTTAGGTGTAGAAATTTACCGTTTTTCTTGAGTAATTCCTAGATAGCATCCTTCTCAACATGATTTTAGTAAAAAATTTGGTGATTAACGGTTAAAAATTGTGATTTTGGGGTGTATTTTTCGGGTTTTTCGTGGGTTATTTCGCAGTTATTTTCTGTTTTGGGGGTGTGGACTGATCAGTTTGTGCGTTTTATTTTTTTCTGTAAATTGGTCCTCCCGTGACTCGCGGGGATTAAACCTCCAAACTCCGCGAGTCGCGGAGTTTGGTATTTTTTTTTTTAATAACTTTAACTTATAAAACAATTAAGTAAATAATTTTTAAAATTTTGTTTCCCTTATTATTAAGGACGAGGTCGTTTCGGATCGATGTCCTAGTCCGTCCCTCGACAAAATTTTAAAATTTGTCTTTTTGTAGCGATTGTTTTAAAAGCTAAGATTTTTGGGGTTTTTTAATGTTTTTGGCATACTTTAATTCAATGAGATTAAAAATAATGATAATAAAAGTTCTCGTCCCTCTCTCGGGTAAAGCAATTTTGGTTCAAAGACCTAGTCTTCAACTTACGACGAATTTTAAAAATCATATTTTTAACTTAATGAGATAAAGTAAATTTTTGTTTTTAAATTCACACAACTTAAATATAAAATTCAAAATTAATATTAAAAATTCACACCAAACTTAAAATTTGAAATGCATAAAATTAAAAATTTATATTTTAAATTCACACCAAACTTATATTAATTATTTAAATATTTACAATTTTAAATATATTGTTTTTACAAAGTTTACAATATTAATTTAAGATTTAAATATTAATTTTAAAAACATGGTAAAAATAAAATTAAAAATCTTTTTGTCTTTTTATCCCACTTTAATCAATCAAATATTATCAAAAATATGCGCCCCTCTTTTTGGTAAAGTAATTTCGGTTCCAAAACCTAATTTAACTCATGACGAATTTTTGAAATATTTTGGGTTGATTGTTTAAAGATATTTATACCTTAAGAATAAACGTTAAATTTCGCAGTGATGTAATAAATTTTTGAATGATATCAATAATTTCGGTCGCCAAACCTAATTTTATTCAATACCAATTTAATACTTTTTAGCGAACAAATTAGCGTTTATTATCAAAAGGTTAAAAATAAAAAAAATAAAAATAAAAACTGTACAGACATACCTGTGAAATAGATTTCTTAATTATATGATCTATCCCATTCATAAGATAGTCGGTTTAATTGGTTTTCCATAGCTATATAGGCGTAACCTCGAGCATTCAGTGTCTTTTCTTCTAAACATATGAACGGTCCATCTCTGCATAAAGTAACAAATTCAGTGTTTGAATATGTTTGATTATTTGAACATTTACCTCCATTTGACCATTTTCCGCATTTGTGACATCGTTCTAGGTGTCGTGCTCTTCTTTTCGCTGCGGATTTTGATTTTCCTTTACCAAATTGTAACTTATTATCTTCGCATCTGGATTCTTTTCTAACTCCGTCCATTCTTTCTCTGATTACTGATACTAGTTCACTCGGTAGTATGTCATTATTACGTTTAGTGATCAAAGCGTGTAGCATTAGACCATGGTTTAGTTCACAGGCAGTCTTCATTTTGTAAAAACCTAAAAAAAAATAAAAATTCAGAATGGGGGGAGAAGACTAGTTCTTTAGGGTCTGCTAGGGAAAGACCATTCGGGTTCCATTTTCGAGAAATACACAAAAACAGACAATCTAACTCTAACATAAATACATATTATCCTTTAAAGACTTGATTCTCCCCACACTTAGTTAGCTGTGTGTCGAAATTGTGATTAACTTCGTTGTCGACTTCCATCGGACCATGTATGTAATGTTTAACTCTGTGACCATTAACTTTAAATTCAATCCCATTTGAATTTATTAATTCTATCGTTCCGTATGGGAAAACTCTTTTGACTATGAATGGTCAAGACCATCTTGATTTCAATTTTCCAGGAAATAGCTTGAATCGTGAATTGAAAAGAAGGACTCTGTCTCCTTCTTTAAATTCTTTTGAACTTCTGATTCTTTTATCATGCCATTTCTTCGTTCTTTCTTTATAGATTAATGAATTATCGTATGCTTCATGTCTTAATTCTTCTAATTCGTTTAGTTGACTTAATCGTAGACGTCCGGCTTCATGTAAATCAAGATTACATGTCTTCAAAGCCCAAAATGCTTTGTGTTCAATTTCTACTGGAAGATGACATGCTTTTCCATAAACAAGTCTAAAAGGTGTGGTTCCAATTGGAGTTTTGTAGGCTGTTCTAAACGCCCAGAGTGCATCCTCCAATTTAATGGACCATTCCTTCGGATTTGATCCTACGGTTTTCTCTAGAATACATTTTAAGGCTCGGTTGGTATTTTCAACTTGTCCACTTGTTTGTGGATGATATGCGGTGGAGATTTTATGAGTTACTCCATATCTTTTAAGAACTTTCTCAAGTTGATTATTACAGAAATGAGTACCCCGATCACTTATTAAAGCTTTCGGTGTTCCAAATCTTGCAAAAAGACGTTTTAAAAAGTTGACTACAACTCGTGCATCGTTAGTTGGGAGAGCTTGTGCTTCCGTCCATTTAGATACATAATCAATGGCTACGAGAATATAGAGATTATTATGAGATTTTGGAAATGGACCCATAAAGTCAATACCCCAGATGTCAAATACTTCACATACTTGGATGACATTTTGTGGCATTTCATCACGTTGACTTATTTTTCCGGCCCTTTGACAAGCATCACAGGATTTGCAAAGTAGGTGTGCGTCTTTGTAAATTGTAGGCCAATAGAATCCAGCTTTATAAACTTTTCTTGCTGTTAGTTGAGGCCCATAATGCCCTCCTGTTGGTCCTGTGTGACAATGGTTTAAAATTTTACAAGCTTCATCTCCAAATACACATCGGCGTATTATTCCATCGGGACAACTTTTAAAAAGATGTGGATCTTCCCAGAAATAGTGTTTTATATCACTGAAGAATTTCTTTCGTCTTTGGTACGATAATCCTTTTTCAAGGAATCCACAAACTAAGTAGTTTGCATAGTCTGCAAACCATGGGATTTCTTTACAATCTATCTTCAATAGATATTCATCAGGAAAGTTGTCTTGTATGGCTGATTCATTTAGAACTTCTAATTCAGGATTTTCAAGACGAGAAAGATGATCAGCGGCGAGATTTTCTGCTCCTCTTTTATCTCGGATTTCAATATCAAACTCTTGTAAGAGTAAGATCCAACGGATTAATCTTGGTTTAGCATCTTGTTTTGAAAATAGGTATCTAAGAGCAGAATGGTCGGTATAGACCACCGTTTTTTCTAGAACAAGATATGATCGAAATTTGTCAAAAGCAAAGACAATAGCAAGGAGTTCTTTTTCAGTTGTTGTATAGTTCGTTTGTGCTCCTTGTAACGTCTTACTAGCGTAATATATAGGTTGAAATCGTTTTTCAATCCTTTGTCCTAAAACGGCTCCTATTGCAAAATCACTTGCATCGCACATTAGTTCAAATGGTAGATTCCAATTTGGTGTTATCATGATCGGTGCATTAGTGAGTTTCTCTTTAAGAATATTAAAAGATTTGATACACTCATCTGAAAAGATGAATGGAGCATCCTTTTCTAGGAGTTTATTCATAGGAGTGGCAATTTTAGAAAAATCTTTTATGAAACGTCAGTAAAAACCGGCATGCCCTAGAAAACTCCTAACTCCTCTAACATTGGTGGGATGTGGAAGTTTAGCAATTACATATACTTTAGCTCTATCCACTTCAATTCCTTCTTTTGAAATTTTATGTCCAAGAACGATGCCTTCTTTAACCATGAAATGCATTTCTCCCAATTAAGTACTAGATTTGATTGTTCGCATCTAAGAAGCATTCGTTCCAGATTAACTAGACATGATTCAAATGTATCACCGAAGACTGAAAAGTCATCCATGAAAACTTCCATGCATTCTTCTATCATGTCGTGAAAAATCGCCATCATACACCTTTGAAAGGTTGCAGGGGCGTTGCAAAGTCCAAATGGCATGCGTTTGTAAGCAAAAGTACCATAAGGGCACGTGAATGTGGTTTTCTCTTGATCCTCGGGTGCTATTGGAATTTGAAAATATCCGGAAAATCCATCTAGAAAACAATAGTAACTATTTCCGGCTAATCTTTCCAACATTTGATCTATGAAAGGTAAGGGAAAGTGATCTTTTCTGGTGGCGTCATTTAATTTTCTATAATCAATACATACACGCCATCTTGTTACAGTCCTAGTAGGAATAAGCTTATTTTTCTCATTTGTAATGACAGTCATGCCACCCTTCTTAGGTACGCATTGAACTGGGCTTACCCATGGACTATCAGAGATTGGATAAATTAGACCTGCATCTAACAGTTTAATAATTTCCTTCTTAACAACATCTTGCATATTAGGATTTAGTCTTCGTTGGCGTTGCACATACGTTTTATGACCTTCTTCCATAAGGATTTTATGTGTGCAATACGAAGGACTTATTCCTTTAATATCATGAATCTTCCATGCAATGGCTGGTTTATGAGCTTTCAACACAGAAATGAGTTGTGATTTCTCATTTTCAGTAAGAGAAGACGATATTATTACAGGTAATTTAGATTCACCATGTAAATAAGCGTATTCCAAATGGTTTGGAAGTGGCTTTAACTCTAATTTCGGAGGTTCTTCTATCGATGATTTATATCGATATCTGTCTTCTTCTTTTAGCATTTGAATTTCTTCTGTTGTTGGTTCATATCCATTAGCTATAAGTGTAGCTAACATTTCAGCTTCATCAATTGGTTCATTACCTTCTCCTAAAGAACATTCTCCTGTTCCTTGTAATTCTGGAAATTCTTCTAATAATTCTGCATGTGCATCTATAGTTTGAATATAATAACATGCATTATCTGCAGATTGTGGTTGTTGCATTGCTCTATCAACTGAAAAGGTAACACTCTCATCCTCTATACTTAGGGTCAGTTTCTTACCGAACACGTCTATCATTGCTTTAGCCGTGTTTAAGAATGGTCTTCCTAATATGAGAGGAACTTGAGAATCTTCTTCCATGTCCAAAACAACAAAATCTACTGGAAATACTAAAGTACCAACTTTAACTAGCATGTTCTCCATTATCCCTCTAGGATATTTTATTGATCTATCGGCTAGTTGTATGCTTATTCTGGTTGGTTTCAATTCTCCAAGGTCTAGTTTAGCGTATAGTGAATACGGCATTAGATTTATACTAGCACCTAAGTCTGCCAATGCTTCTATTGAACTAAGACTACCCAGAAAACATGGAATTGTGAAACTTCCTGGATCAGATAGTTTTTCTGGTATCTTATTCAACAGTACTGCTGAACAATTAGCATTCATAGTAACAGCCGAGAGTTCTTCCATTTTCTTTCTATTTGAGATTAGATCTTTCAAGAATTTAGCATATCTAGGCATTCCTGAAATCACATCATTGAAAGGTAGATTTACATTTATCTGTTTAAACATATCCAAGAATTTAGATTGCTCGGCTTCAAGTTTCTCTTTCTTCATTTTACTCGGATAAGGAAGTGGTGGTTGATATGGTTTAACATAAGGTTTATCCTTAACTGTGTTATCTTCATTAACCTTTTCAACTACCGGTTCTTTTTCCTTATCTTGATCAGGTTGTGGTTCTTGTGGAGTAGGAATAGTTTCATCAGAAGTTACAGGTATTTCCGATGGTTTAAGTGTTGTACCACTTCTTGTGGTAATAGCTTTAGCTGTTTCATTCCGGGGGTTAGCATTTGTATCACTAGGTAAACTTCCCGGTTTTCTTTCACCTATTAACCTTGCTAGGTTACTTACTTCTTGTTCCAGATTTTGAATAGAAGCTTGTTGATTTCTAAATGCTTGAGCATTTTGTTCATTTGTTTGTTTTTGAGATGTGAAAAACTGCGTTTGAGTTTCAACTAGCTTCGTCATCATATCTTCTAAATTCGGCTTTTTATCATCGGTTTGTTGTGGTGGCTTGTTTTGAAAATTCGGTCTTTGCTGGTTGTAAGTATTATTGGATACTTGTTGATTGCTAGGACCTTGTTGGTTGTTGTATGGAATATTTCTGTTATAATTTTGGTTTTGATTGTAAATCGGTCTTGGCGGTTGATAATTATTCTGATAATTATTTCCAGGCCTTTGGTTTATGTATGAAATATTCTGTCTTTGTTCCATTGTTAATTCAATACTGAGACAATCTTTTGTCAAATGTGGTCCTCCACACTGCTCACAACTAATTCGTATTGAGTGAATATCTTTAGTCATCTTTTCCATTCGTCTCTCCACAGCATCTATCTTTGCTGAAATGGAATCTAAGTCATGGCTAGAATCGGCTCTAGCTACTTTAGATGATCTAATGATGTCTTTTTCTTGGTGCCACTCATGTGAGTGGGAAGCAGTGTTATCAATAATTTTGTAAGCATCAGTTTCGGTTTTCTTCATAATAGAACCACCAGCTGCTATATCTATGTCTTTCCTTGTAGTGATGTCGCATCCTTGGTAGAATATTTGTACTATTTGACAGTTGTCTAAACCATGTTGCGGACATCCTCTTAACAACTTTCCATATCTTGTCCATGCCTCATATAGAGTTTCATTCGGTTTCTGTGTGAACGTAACAATTTCTGCTTGAAGTCTTACGGCTTTAGATGCAGGAAAGAATTGTTTAAGAAATTTGTCAACTAAAACATCCCATGTATCAATCGCCCCTTCAGGTAACGATTCCAACCAATCTTTGGCTTCTCCTTTTAAAGTCCAGGGAAATAACATGAGATATATCTGTTCATCCTCCACTTCTCGGATTTTAAATAGTGTGCAGATCCTATTAAAGGTACGTAGATGTTCATTTGGATCTTCCTTCGGCGCACCACTAAATTGGCATTGATTAGTCACCATGTGTAGAATTTGTCCTTTGATTTCATAATCTGGCGCATTAATGTCTGGATGAGTAATTGCGTGACCTTGGCCAGTGCGTTTAGCTCTCATTCGGTCTTCCATACTTAAAGGTTCCAGATTCTCCATAATTGAATTTGTTGAATCGGAATCACTAGAGGATTCTGATTTAATGGTTCGTTCCTCAACAATCTCTGTTTGAATGATTGGTGGTTCCGGAGGAAAGTTTAATGGTTCAGGATCTACGAACCGTTCCTGAATATTCTCCGGATTCTCAATTGTAAGGTCGGGTTCAAAAAATGGATTATCGGAAATTTGAACTGAAGTACTTGGTCGACTGGATGACGATTCTAAAGAAAAATCAACGGCGGTTAAATTTGCTAAATGTCTTGATCTAGTTACAGGTGGTGAACGTACAAAAGGTGGTGAACGTCTTGCTCGGTGCATTCACTGAATATCCTATTAGTTTTTAAAAGGAAAGAAAAATTATAATAAGTTATCCAATCAATAGACTTTTCTGATTTTGCCCACGTTTCGAATAGCCAAAAGATGCAGCAGAGGGACAGGATTCGTTTGGTCTCAATATAATTGAGGACTGTTTGGCTCCAATAACCCGGTCCACGTACAAATCCAACTATTACTACGAACCAGAAAATTTTGATGTCTATTAATTTAACCACTTAAAATAAATTTTTCGTAATTTTAAGAAATTTAGATAAGAAGTAGAATAAAAATCTTTGTCCTAAAACTAGAATAGCGAGAAATAAGAAAGAAAAAGAGTTCGTCGGAAAAAGGTTGAAAAAGAAAAATGGTTGAAAATAAAAGGTGACGGAAAAATAAAAGAAACTTATAAAAACTTAAAAATACTTGACTAACCTAACCTTATTACTACAACTAACTTAAAATTATAATCGCAAATTGAGATTACTAATTGGAATGATAATTGATACATAGGTAAAAGTCGTCTAAAAATATTAAAGCTTACAAGAAAAACTAAATCCCAAATGGAATTAACTTAAAAAGAAACTAAAACTTAAAAAGGCGTCGCAAAATTCTAAAGTACCTAAATCTTAGTCTAAAGAAAAAGCACTTAAGGAATTCTACGGCGAAGCCTAAAAATCTAGAAGTAAAAATATCTATGGCAAAAACTAAGTTTAAAATTAAATATGAGCGAAAAATACAAATATTACGTTAAAATAATTAAAAAGGGACAAAATATAAAAATATACAAAAAGTTGTAAAAAGTACAATTTTTATAAAAATATTATTTTTATATTATTTATTTATTAAAACTACTAATTTTATAATTTAGTTAAACTAATTAAACTAAATATACAAAATAATAATAAACACTAAAAACTAATTAAAAACTAAAAACTAATTAGGGTTTTAATTAAAAATAATAATAATTACGTAATTAATGCCTGATTAGGGCTTCTGTCGGCGTGTCAGGTTATCTCCGCGAGTTGCGGTATTTAATGCATCAAACCCCGCGAGTCGCGGGGTTCAGAATTTCAACTGACAGGTTTAATCTTCGACGCGTTTTTCTTTATTTATTTATTTTTTTTTCTGTTTTCTGTTTTTATATAAATAAAAGATATTTAAATAAAACTTATATTTTTATAAACTAAAATAAAAATAAAGAAACTTATAAAACTTAAATATTTAACAAAATCTTAAAAATACTTATATTTTTGTTCTTCTTTTTATATTTTTGAATAATTAAAACGTATTTTTACAAAAACGAATTTTAATAAAAGTTAACTAAAAATCTTTTTTTTATTTTATATATTAGCGTTGCGCTTCCGGCGTTTAGAAAGTTCCCCGGCAGCGGCGCCAAAAATACTTGATGTTTCGCGAGGAGTATATAAAATAGTTATTAATTTTAGCAGAAAATACTATTAAATACGATACAATTTTACACAAGATATTTATTTATTTAGAGAACGGATATACTTAAACCTTGCTACAACACTTATAGGCAGTGTACCTAATCGTACAGTAGTGTAGTTTTTAGTAAGTCCGGTTCGTTCCACAGGGAATCTTTTTAAACAAAGCTTAACGCTATATTATTTACTTTTATAAAAATACAAATATATATATATAAGTAATATTATTATTATAAAGGGGGGTTTTTTTTACCGTTTAATTACCGGTTTGTCGATTTTAAAACTTTAGTCGCAGTTAAAACCAAATGTAAAATATTAAAAATAAATACAAGACTTAAATTAAAGCATAAAGTAAATAACTATAATGAAATTGCGAATAATAAAAGTGCGATAAAATAAACTTGCGATAATTAAAAAGTACGATAATTAAAAGTGCAATTAAATACAATAACAATAAATAAAAATGCGATAATTAGAAGTGCAATTAAATATAAAATAAAGGAAATTAAATATGAAATAAAAGAATTATGCTTATTTAAACTTCCGTAATCATGATGTTTGACGTGTTGATTTTAGTTTTATGCCCATGGGTTAATTGTCCTTTGTCCTGGATTATTTAATATGTCCGTCTGGTTTTTGTCCATAACAGTCCATCAGTCATAAATATAAAGTGCGAGTGTCCTCGTCAAATTATTCTTATACCCGAAGTTAAATATTCCAACTAATTGGGGACTTAAACTGTAACAAGATTTTAATATTTTGTTTAATAATTACACACCAGGATGTCGACTGAGTGTAACCCAAGGTTTTAATATTTTGTTATCAATTATACCAAGTGTCCTTGTACATAATTTCACCCCTGTTTTAATGAGTCCATTGACTATTAATCCATCCCCGTGTCCGGTCAAATGAACGATTATTCGTACATATAAATACCCTGCCCAATGTGTCCGATTGAGTGTATATGGTAATTTATAGGGACGCCCAATTGTAAATCTTTATATTAACATTAACAAACTATCATTTAGTTAAACAAATATAAAGCCCATTAATAGCTCATAGTCTAATTTCCACAAGTGTCGTTCTTTTGTCCAAACCCCAATTATGGTACAAAGTCCAATAACCAAATTTTAGTAATTAGCCCAACATCATGATTACTTCGGATTAAATAAGCATAATAATAACTTAGCTACGAGACATTAATGTAAAAAGGTTGAACATAACTTACAATGATTAAAAATAGCGTAGCGTTACACGGACAGAATTTCGACTTAAACCCTTACAACATTCGCTAACATACCCTTATTATTAGAATTATAATTAAAATTAAAATTAAAATATAAATTATAAATATAAATATATCGTATGAATGGAGAGAATGAAAGATGGTTAAATGGTGCACCAAAGCTCGATTTTTATAGGCCTGTGAACTGGAAAAGTTGGCCATGCGATCGCATGGGATTTCTTCCTCCAGGCCATGCGATCGCATGGCCGTCGGTGACAGCTAAAAATCCTTGTTTTCTTGTTTGTCGACGTTTTAATAAATAAATATAATATATTAAATAATTATAAGAATTATTTAAATATTATATTATATTTATGTGCATAGTTGACTTGTAATTTTTCGTCCGTTGCGTCGAGCGTTGAGAGTTGACTCATGTCCCGGTTCCGGATTTTCGAACGTCCTTGCGTATAATTTAATATCTTGTACTTTGCGTTTTGAATCTTGTACTCTTGTAATTTCGAGACGTTTCTTATCAATAATTGGAACCTCTTTGATTGTATTTTGTACTTTTGAGCTTTTTGGTTGTTTGCGTCTTTAATTCGTCGAATCTGTCTTTTGTCTTCACCTTTTATTATTTAAACGAATATCACTTGTAAATAGAACAATTGTAACTAAAAGCTTGTCTTTCTTGAGGAATAATGCTATGAAATATATGTTCGTTTTTAGCATTATCAATAACTCGTTAATGAACATGCATGATAAGTTAGGGTAAAATACGCATTTTCAAAAATTAGCAAACAGTTCAGAAAAGCAACAGTTTTTGAAGAAAAACATGTGTGATAAAACAACAAAAGGAATGAACGATGAGGTGCACCATCTATCATCCTGCAATTCTATGGTATTTTTAATCACTTTTCTACACTAATCACCCTTATGAATTTATAATTATAGTCTGATTTCATGCAAATGAGGGCATTGCATGATCTCAAGTGTGGGGAAGGGTTACAAATTCTCTCGGGTTTGCACTTGGTTTATTTGCCAAATTTTGTGAAAATTTGAAAAATTTTCAACTAAATAAATTCAAAATCATGTTTATACATATTTATGAACGGTGAAAACTAGGTGTTAATACCGAAATTATCATTACCTCGGAAAGGACATAAATTGAGAAACAACCCAAAACGCTTGAATTTATTTAAAATGGAATAAAGGAGAATAAAAAGGCAAAGAAAGAAATAAAATAAAAAAAGCCAAGTGTAGGGAGAATGTACTAAGTTATTCAATTAAAAAACTATATATCACATGTTTGTGTAAAGTTATTACAGGTGCTTTTGTTTTGGACTAAATTAACTGTTTTACCCGATTTATTGTAATACATTTGAAAGAAAAGATGAATCTACACGATGAATCAATTCCATCATTAAAAATGAAGTAAAGTCTTCAGAAAAAGAAATGCGCTTCTTGATTTAGGTCAGGAAGTTGTCATCCAGACCAGTTGTAGAGTCTACGAAAAATCTTGAAAAGTTTTCTCGAAAATCAGCTGGAAATCCACGGACCTCAGCATCAAACAGGGTCGCCATGTGGTTAGACTTATCCTAACTATGAGAAGATCTGTCTCGTAAAATGGGGAGGGCGCCGTGCAAATTAGCTTGCTAAGACTAATGAATCAGACCCCCAGAAAGGATAATCTCCTAAAAGATTAAAAATCGGCTTTTAAGCCTGATATTACTCAATCCTTGAGATTGACTTTAATGATTGAGAATTACAAACTCATGGAATTCGATGATATCTAAACTTGAGCTTGAACAAGAAAATATTTTGATCAAATTAAAACCGATTTGTTTTCTAAAAACCTATTTTCAATGCGTTCATTACCATTGAACGTAAAATCCTAAGAATTCACCGGAATTCATTAGGTCACCTGAACCAAATAGGGTATCAACCGTAAGAACGGTGGTTGCATAGCATGGTCGAAGACAGGACCTTATGCCAGACCGAAAAATTATATGGTGATCTTTACTATCTCTCCTACAAAGGATAGTAATTGCATCCGACACATTTTTAGACCATGATTATTTGCATGTCATTAGACATTGCCTTAACAGTAGCTTGTTCAACGCTTTCCTTTACAACCAGACGGTAGTTTACCGAAAGGTAATATACGGAGCAAGTAAACTGGACGTGTGCTTTCCTAATACAAGGTTAGCAAGTGGATGACACAAAACCACAAGTTTTGAGCTAAAATTTTTAAATTCGAAACCTACAAAACCCACAAAAATATTTTGCAAACACCGGTGAAGGGTTATTCCAGAAAACTTATCTAGGGTAAAAGCTAGAATGAATTTTCAAAAGATCAAATATTTTCATAAAGATCCAATTTCCTAAAGGATCTAAATTTTCATAGTCATGTGGGACTTTAAACCACATCGTTACTATCATTGTTTATACCGCCATATCAAAATCACTGATGTATAAAGTGTGAGAATAAAAAAATGATTCGAGTGAATTATGTTTTATTTCAAGTTCTGTATTGCTTGAGGACAAGCAACGTTCAAGTGTGGGGATATTTGATAGTGCTCCAAATGATCATATATTTAGTCGCAATATCCTTCCAATATGTAAAGTTTTTAGTTGTAATTGTTCAATTTTTAAGTTGTAATCGTTTATACTAAATAAGTACGAAGACAAAAGATAGATTCGACGATTTGAAGATGCAAAGGACCAAAACGCTAAATACTACAAGATACAATTCAAGTGGTTCAATTTATTGATGAGAAACGTCTAAAAATTACAAGAGTACGAGCCGCAAAACGCAAAGTACAAGATATCTCAGCGTACGAAAGGACGTTCGAAAATTCGGAACCGAGACATGAACCAACTATCAACGCGCGACGCAGCAGACCAAAAATTACAAGTCAACTATGCACATGAATATAATATAATATATATATATATATATATATATATATATATATATATATATATATATATATATATATATATATATATATATATATATATATATATATATATATATATAAAATTCATAATAATAATATAATCTAATAATCAATATAATATAAAAATATAATAAATAAAGAATCACATGAAAGATTGCTCCGTTTGAAATTCATGGCATCCACTAAAATCAACAAGTTGCAATTATTATCACCTAACAATCAAAGTACTACAGTGCCAATATTTGGCTATAAATACGGAGGAAATTCAGCATTCAGAGGACACACCATCCATCAATCTCTCTATCGATATATATAATATATATATTTATTAGTTTAGTTTTATATTAGATTAGTTTGGGTAATGTAACAGTTATTTTACGGGTTTTAAAGTCGAAATTCTGTCCGTGTAAAGCTACGCGATAAATAATCATTGTAAGTTAAATTATCCTTTTTAAATTTATGTATCGTAACTAAGTTGTTATTATGCTTATTTAACCCAAGTAGTTATTATGTTTGACTAAAAATAGAAAATGGGTCGATTTAATTTGTACAACGATTAATATTTAGATAAAGAACGACCTTAAGGGAGATTGAGGTTTTAACTATTAATGGGTATGGTAAAGTAATTAAGTGACAACTTGTTAAATTACCACTATTTATAATTTACTATATGTATAAATAATCACATACGTTGACCGGATACGGAAGACGGGTTATTTATATATCTGGTAAATTATTCATTGAAACGGACACGTGAATGGATTAATGGTTAAAAGACTAGTTAAAATTAAGGTGGGTTACATTCAGTGACAACTGGTGTAATTATTGACATACATGACAACCGCGTCAAACCATCTAAATAGTAATTAGTTAGAATATTTAACTATGGTTGCAAGATAGAATGACGAGGACACTCGCATTTGATGCTTGTAATTATAGGACTGCGCTGGACAACTCCAGGTAGACATCTTAAATATTCTACGGGTGCAAGGAAAATTAACCCAGGGTAAAAAAGTAAAAGTCAAACATCGTAACTACGGAAGTTAAATAAGCATAATACTCTTTTATTGTATCTTCATCTCATTTAGTTAAAGTAATATTTATTTACCGCAGTAATTTTTATTTACTTCATTGCTATAATCTAGTTTAAATTTATTATCTTGTTATTTAAATTAAAAAGAAAAAGCTAAAAAGACAAACCGGTCATTGAACGGTAAAACCCCCCTTTTTATAATAATACTAATACTATGATATTGTAAATATATATATAATAAATAAATATTTTAAAATAAATAACCGCTTAGCAGTCTCTGTTGAACGAACCGGACTTACTAAAAACTACACTACTCTACAATTAGGTACACTGCCTATAGTGTTGTAGCAAGGTTTAGGTATATCCCATTTGTAAATAAATAAATTAAAACTTGTGTAATTTGTATCGTATTTGGTAATAAAAATTTAATAGTATTTCGTACACCTTTGCTTTAACATCAGTATCTTATTCAACAACACTGCAGAACAATTAGCATTCATTGTAACAGCCGAGAGTTCTTCCATTTTTTTCTATTTGTGATTAGATCTTTCAGGAATTTAGCATATCTTGGCATTCCTGAAATCACATCAATGAAAGGAAGATTAACATTTATTTGTTTAAACATATCCAAGAATTTGGATTGCTCGGCTTCAAGTCTTTCTTTTCTCATTTTACTCGGGTAAGGAAGCGGTGGTTGGTATGGTTTAACATATGGCTTTGCTTTAACTGTGTTGTCTTCATTAACCTTTTCAACTACCGGTTCTGTTTCCTTCTCTTGATCAGGCTGTGGTGCCTGTGTAGTCGGAATAGAATCATCAGAAATTACAGGCATTTTAGGTGGTTTAAGTGCCACTTCTTGTGGTAATGGCTTTAGCTGTTTCATTTCGGGGGTTAGTATTTATATCGCTAGGTAGACTCTCAGGTTTTCTTTCACCTATCAACCTTGCTAGGTTGCTTACTTCTTGTTCCAGATTTTGGATTGAAGCTTGTTGATTTCTAAATGCTTGAGCATTTTGTTCATTAGTTTGTTTCTGAGATGTGAAAAACTGCGTTAGAGATTCAACTAGTTTGACATCATATCTTCTAAATTTGGCTTTTTATCATCGGTTTGTGGTAGTTTATTTAGAAAAATAGGTCTTTGCTGGTTGTAAGTATTATTAGATACTTGTTAATTGCTAGGACCTTGTTGGTTGTTGTATGGAACATTTCGGTTATAATTCTGATTTTGATTTTAGTTTGGACTTGGCGGTTGATAATTATTCTGATAATTATTTCCAGGCCTTTGATTCATGTATGAAACATTCTCTCTTTGTTCCATTGTTTGTTCAATACTGAGACAATCTTTTGTCAAATGTGGTCCTCCACACTGCTCACAACTAATTCGTATTGCGTGAATATCTTTAGTCATCTTCTCCATTCGTCTCTCGAAAGTATCTAACTTTGCAGAAATGGAATCAAAGTCAAGGCTAGAATCGGCTCTAGCCGCTTTAGATGAACGAAGGATATCTTTTTCCTGGTGCCACTCATGTGAGTGGGAGGCAGTGTTATCAATAATTTTGTGAGCTTCAGTTGCTGTTTTCTTCATAATGGAACCACCAGCTGCTGTGTCAATGTCTTTTCGTGTAGCAACGTCGCATCCTTGGTAGAATATTTGTACTATTTGATAAGTGTCTAAACCATATTGAGGACATCCTCTCAACAACCTTCCGAATCTTGTCCACGCCTCATATAATGTTTCATTTGGCTTTTGCGTGAACGTAACAATTTCTCCTTGAAGTCTCACAGCTTTAGATGCCGGAAAGAATCTTTTAAGAAATTTCTCAACTAAAACATCCCATGTATCAATCGCTCCTTCAGGTAACGATTCTAACCAATCTATGGCTTCTCCCTTTAAAGTCCAGGGAAATAACATGAGATAGATCTGTTCATCCTCAACTTCTCTGATTTTAAATAGAGTACAAAACCTATTAAAGGTTCTAAGATGTTCGTTTGGATCTTCTTTTGGTGTACCACTAAATTGGCACTGATTAGTTACCATGTGTAGGATTTGTCCTTTGATTTCATAATCTGGTGCATTAATGTCTGGTTGAGTAATGGCATGACCTTGTCCAATGCGTGTAGCTCTCATTCGATCCTCCATACTTAGAGGTTCCTGATTTTCCATGATTGAATTTGTTGAATCTGAATCAATAGAGGATTCTGATTTAATGGTTTCTTCCTCTACAACCTCTGGTTGTATGATTTGTGGTTCCGGAGGAATGATTAGTGGTTCAGGATCTCTGAATTGTCCTTGAATATCCTCCGGGTTCTCTATTTTGAGGTCGGGTTCAAAAAATGGATTATCGAAAATTTGAGTTGGAGTACTTGGTCGACTAGATGATGATTCTAAAGAAAAATCAACGGCGACAATATTGGCTAGATGTCTTGATCGAGTTACAGGTGGTGAACGTATGAAAGGTGGTGAACGTTTTGCTCGGTGCATTCACTGAATATCCTATTGGTTATAAAGATAAAAATTATATAAGTTATCAAATTAATAGACTTTTCTGATTTTGCCCACGTTTCGAATAGCTAATAGATGCAGCAGGTAGCCAGGACCCTTTAAATTGGAAATCCACAACTCGCCACTAACAAATCCAACTATTACTACGAACCAGAAAATTTTGGATGTCTATCAATTTAACCGCTTAAAATAATTTTTCTTCAACATTTAAAGAAGATAAAAATCTATGTCCTAAAAACTAGAGCGTAGAAATGAGAAAGAAACAGCGCGTCAAAAAATAAGAAGTCGAAAAACAAACGACGAAAAACAAAAGTCGAAAAAAAAATCTAAAACTTATAAATTAAAATTTTACGTCTAAAACTTAGCGTCTTAAGGTATTAAAGCTTAAAAGGAATTCTAAACGAAAAACGGCAATTACTTAATTAGGCACTAAAATCTATAAACTGCGTCGCAAAATTCTAAAGCACCTAAATCTTATTCTAAAGAAAAAGTACTTAAGGAATTTTACGGCAAAGCCTAAAAATCTAGAAATATAAAAATAACTACGGCAAAAACTATAACTTAAAACTATATATTAGGAATTAAACGATAAAAACGATATAAATATAAAAAGGAACCAAAATTATAAAAATACAATTTTTATAAAAATATTATTTTTATATTATATTTTATAAAAGTACTAAATTTATATAATTAATAATAATATTAAAACTTAATATTACTAATTATAAATTAAAACTAGAATAAACTAATTAATATTATAACTAAACCCTAATTAATAATAATTATTAAAAAATCTAACCCTAAACGCGTAATTAATGCTGTACTAGATTCAGCCTGTCAGAGAAGTTCCACGACTGTGGAGATATGCAGGTTCAGAATTCGTGCAGGTTCAAATTTCGTTCGGCAGTTTCAGATTTTATTATTATTATTATTATTATTTTTATTTTGATTTTTTAATATTTAAAATTATATAAATATATTTTTACAAAAAAATATTTTTTATAGCGTTTTATGGCGTTCCCCGGCAGCGGCGCCAAAAATACTTGATGTGTGCGAGGGGTAGTACGAAATACTATTATTTTTGTTTCGAAATACTATTAAATACGATACAATTTACACAAGTTATTTATTTATTTATTTATTTATAGAATGGAAATACCTAAACCTTGCTACAACACTTATAGACAGTGTACCTAATCGTAGAGTAGTATAGTTTTTAGTAAGTTCAGTTCGTTCCACATAGATCTAGCTGAGTTTAACACTATATTTATTTTAAACTATATTTGTATAAATATATATATATATATATATATATATATATATATATATATATATATATATATATATATATATATATATATATATATAAGTAATATTATTATTGTTATAAAAGGGGGGATATTTACCGTTTAATGACCGGTTTGTCAATTTTTAAGTCCTAATGAAAAATATTAAAAATAAATATAACTTAATTTAAAGCTTAAAGTAAATGACGATAAATAAAAATGCGATAAAATAAAAGTACAATAATTAAAAGTGCAATAATTTAAAGTACGATAAATAAAATGACAATAAATAAAAGTACGATAAGATATAAAATAAAGGAATTATGCTTATTTAAACTTCCGTAATCATGATGTTTGATGAAAGGACCCGTCCTAATCCATCCGGACAAAGTCCATATCGATTATAAACGATTCACAACAGTTGATTACATCGCGAGGTACTTGACCTCTATATGATACATTTTACAAACATTGCATTCGTTTTTGAAAAGACAATCTTTCATTACATCGAAAGTTAACAGCATGCATACCATTTCATAATATATCTAACTATAATTGACTTAATAATAATCTTGATGAATTCAACGACTCGAATGCAACGTCTTTTGAAATATGTCATGAATGACTCCAAATAATATCTTTAAAATGAGCAATTTCACAGTGGAAGCTATCTTTCGTACCTGAGAATAAACATGCTTTAAAGTGTCAACCAAAAGGTTGGTGAGTTCATTAGTTTATCACAAACAATCATTTCATAATTTTAATAGACCACAAGATTTTCATTTCTAGTTCTCATAAATATACGTCCCACACATGGAGACCAAAATCATTCATATGGATTGAACACCTGGTAACCGACATTCACAATATGTATATAAGAATATCCCCATCATTCCGGGATCCTCCTTCGGACATGATATAAATTTCGAAGTACTAAAACATCCGATATTTTAGATGGGGCTTGTTGGGCCCGATAGATCTATCTTTAGAGTTCGCGTCAATTAGGGTGTCTGTTCCCTAATTCTTAGATTACCAGACTTAATAAAAAGGGGCATATTCGATTTCGATAATTCAACCATAGAATGTAGTTTTAAGTACTTGTGTCTATTTCGTCAAACATTTATAAAGCAGCACATGTATTCTCAGTCCCAAAAATATATATTGCAAAAGCATTTAAAAAGGAAGTAAATGAAACTCACGCATATAAATATTATAAAACAGTTAATAAAGCATTTGCATGTATTCTCAGCCCAAAAATGTAATGAGTAAAAAGGGTAAATGAAACTCACCTAATGTATTTTGTAGTAAAAATACATATGACTATATTGAACAACTGAACAATGCAGGGTTGGCCTCGGATTCACGAACCTATATCATTTGTATTTATATTAATATACATAATTGTAATCAAAAAAAAAAAATATATATATGTAATTATTATTATTATTAATATAGTTCTTGTTAGAAGCCTATATGTATCATTTTATATATATTAAGTAAATAACCACATCTGTATAGTTAAGTTTTGTATTAAATATGTATGTATATATATATTTATTTATTTTATAAATATCTTTTGTTTGTTAACTTAATGATAATACTAATAACAATAATACTAATAATAATAATAATGATAACATTGATAATAAATTTTAATAAAAAAATGATACTTCTGCAGCTATTAATAGTTAGATTAATAGTTTTAATAGTTATGTAGTATCTCGGTTAACATAATAATCACAATAATAATAATCGTAATACTAATATTAATCATATTTGTAACTAAGGTTATGATAATAATAAATAATAATGGGTAACTAATACTCATGTTAGTAATAATAATAATAATAATAATAATAATAATAATAATAATAATAATAATAATAATAATAATAATAATAATAATAATAATAATAATAATAATAATAATAATAATAATAATAATAATAATAATAATAACTAATGTTCGTAATACGTAATATTAACACTAATAATAATTATAATTCTAATACTTAATGATAATAATAATAACATTTGTAATGCTTGTAATGCTAACAATAATTATAAATAAAAATAATTAATAATAACAATATCAATAATAATAATGCTAATAAAGTTAATAATAATAATAATAATAATGAAAGGATTTACTACCTCAATTTATTTGATAAAAAGAAAAGCCCCCATTCAGACTCGAACCCATGACCCCATCTTTCCCACACAAACACACCAACCAACTGATCCGTCCAACATTTCTGTAATTAAACTGAGTTCAATTTTTATAAACCGTATTTTATAACAGTTTCCATCTTCTTCTTGCTTCATAGCTTAATCGACCAATACGTTCTAATCATCAAAATTAATAATTTGTATATTTCCAGATAATAATAACTAATTAATATCAAGAGTTTATATTGAATGGAAACACAAAAAAAAATTAAAACAACTCTTTTGCTGTTCCCTGTTCGTCGCAGAATTTTAAAAAATTTGATTTTCGCTTTTGATTACATATTAGGCTATTAGGCTATGGTTATAACATGGAACAAGTTTTAAATTGTTTATGTAAACTATACGAATCATTAATTTTACTTGAAATATCAAAACAATTCCGAATTTGCACCAAGAACAAAAGGTTTGACTTTTACAAATTAAAGTTTGACTCCAAAATTCGAGTTTGATAATAAGAATTGAAATACGAAATTTTGCAGAAAGATTAACTAACTGAATCCTAACCTTACTGCATTGTTAGATTTTTAAAATGAATTCAATTTCGAGTTATGAGCAAAAGAGTTATACGACAGAGGAAAAAAAATAAAAAAATAAATAAAAAATTTATGAATCGCCTGTACCAAAAAGGAGTAGCGGTATTTGATTTGTGATGAAGAATGATTTTTTTTTCTAGATCGATTGTTAAGGAAAAGGAAAAAAAATAGATTGATTTACTGACTCCCTTGGTCGACCATATATCACAAGCATACAGCAAAAAAATAATAAATAAAATAAAGCAGATGTTGATATTCATCAGATCACGCGTTTTCAGTATTTATATTTATTCGTGTTTATATTTTATATAAACGTATATATATCTGATTCTATAGATATTATTTCAATTTTTAATAATTAATAATTATATTAATAATAATATTGATATTATTATTATTATTATTAATAAGCATACTAATAATAATATTAATTACAATAATATTGATATTATTATTATTATGATAATAACAATATAACAAATCATACATCTTAAATTTCATAACAACATATTATGAGGATGTTAATAATACAAATAATAATATTAATATCCATATCAATAATAATAATGAGAGTAATAATAATATTGATATAGTTCTATATCTAAACTTGTAATTATAATTTATATATTTTCAACATTTACTTTGTATAGAGTCATATATATATATATATATATATATATATATATATATATATATATATATATATATATATATATATATATATATATATATATATATATATATATATATTTAATAGTAGCTTAATTATTTTGTATACTATTAATTCTAATGATAGATTTTGTATTTTATTATTTCATATTATTATATATATATATATATATATATATATATACTTATCTTCAAATTTATACATAATATATAATTACATATATATGTTATATATGAATTTACAACAATGGTTCGTGAATCGGCGGGAATTGTCGAAAGGTAAAAGTATACATGTAAACAGTTCAAAAGTTTTGAGACTCAATATTACAAACTTTGCTTATCGTGTCGAAATCAAATAAACATTAAGTTTAAATTTGGTCGGAAATTCCCGGGTCATCACAGTACCTACCCGTTAAAGAAATTTCGTCCCGAAATTTGAGTGTGGTCGTCATGGCTAACAATAAAAATGTTTTCATGACGAATATGAGTTAATAATTAAAGTTTTATCACCATCAGGTGATTTGAATAAAACAACCCAATTATTCGAAGCGTACGAGTGAAATTATCACAAGAGATTGAAATAGGATAAGTAAAGATTCGTCGTAACTTTTGACAGTGTCAGGGTTGAATTTTGAAAGTAATATGCATCTTAACTTTTGTTGTTGTTTTGGTTGAATTCTGGAATTTAAGGGATTTGAAGAAAATCTTCGAAATCTAAAAGATTTGATTCTTCGGCAAGTAAGGAAATTAAGATCTCTATAATTAAATGTGATGATCTGTATCGATTGCTTTGTCTGGTATCTCCACTATAAATGAACTTCTTCCGTTCCCTTATTTTCATCATTCCTATTCTTTCATTCTTAATTCTTACTTCTAAAAGATTGGGAAAATGCTTCATCTAGTCCTACTCCTTGATATTTTCTTAATTATCATTTCTATCATCCTTCTTTTTAATCTTCCACCAGAAGAATCTGGTTACTTCTACTATTACCTTGGGGTGATACTATTCTTAATTCTACCATGTCTTTATATTGCTATTTGTATTAATATCTACGGTTTGTAATTTATGTGTTGTTATCGGGATTTATATCTTCCCTTATACTTCGAAGTCCTTGCTTCTGTTTTCTATAATCATTGTCATCCCCAGTTAATACTTCCCCCTATTTGCTGCGATTTATACCCCCTTTCTATTTCGGAGCTTCATGCTTTGGTTTACTTTTCGCAAGTAACGGTCCAGAACTCATAGGTATGGAGTTTCGAATTATCATAATATACAAGGTAGAAAGGAAAGGTAGTAGCATGATTTGTTTTGTCAAATTACCTGAATCACTAAGAATAGAACTATCAAGAATATATTTTCTTGATATGTTCAGAAGTTAAGCAGAATGAAAGAGTTATGTAACATGGCACATGATGACGTTATGATCTGTGAATCATCACGTCCCATTAGAAACTCAGCATGACTTACTGTAATATAATCACATTGATCAAGTGTCGTTATATTATACTAATTCATGCATCAGTTCCTAACAATACTTCAAAACATTCGTATTTTATACTCGAAAGTTTACAGAATATAGAAACTAACAGTTTCTATATGATGTAACACTGATAGCACGAAGAGATTAATGATTTCAGATAAAAATAGTTATGAAAATATCTTCAGAAATATAGAGGATATTCGTAATGAAAGATACGATAATATCTTTGAATATTTAAGATCAGAGGATGATGGAAACTATTGTCCGCAAGGGTTTAGAGTAAGGAGCAAGATATTCACTAAAGACTTCAGCAGGCATTGAATCATTTGAATTCTTTGAAGTCAAACTTATTCTTTGTCATTTGTCCACGGCTTCCTTCATAGTTTCGCATAATCTGCTTTTCGGTACTAAATTTTCTATTGAATGTTCCCAATATAATGATACACAGGAAGCACGAAGAGGTATATAATTTTGGACGAGAATATTTATGAAAATATCCTCAGAAATATCGAAGATATTGATGATGATATTTTGGGAATTTCTAAGTTCGATGGTTGATGGAGAAAGATTTTTCCGCAAGATTTTAACATGACTTCAGAGCAAGATATTCTCTAAAGATTTCAACGGATCCAGAATTATCTGGATTCTTTGAATATAGGGTATGGTCATTGTAATTGTCCTTGGTCTCCTTCATGGTTAACTTTATCCGTTTTCCAGTTCCAACGTTTTTGAGCTTTTCCAACATATTATTCTTTATCATCAAACTTCTGACGACTAAGGTCGTTTATGGTTGCCTACAGTTTCTACTGCTTCATTAAGCTTTTTCAACATTCAGAGAATCGATTCGTAAACTGGGTGCCTTTTCAAAATTTCAGAATTGAAGATAGTAATTCTAGGAGATAATTGTTATATGTATACATATAACTATTGATGTAGAAATGCTATGAGATTCGAAATACTGATTGCTGATTCCCAGTAATTGGTATGGCAATTATTGTTACAGGGTATAGATGAATACAAGATGGGGTTTCAATGAATATAATGATTTTTTTTCGGAAAGTTCAAATTCATTGAAGTTGATGGTAATTTTACTGCTAATGTGGTGAAATATAAACGGTTCTCCGGTAACGATGCCGACAGGCAAACTTATATATCGAGGTTATAATAAGGCTAATCCGAGTGGAAAGTCGAAGTTGACTTGTTGGAGCTGTGACAAAATTTACTACCTTGAAAAGGGATTGTAAAGTTATTTTGGGCAATAATAATGCTAAAGGATCTAACACAGATATATGTTAAATGTTTACTCAGGTTCCGAGTGTTTTCAGGTGCATAGCTATATGCATCACTCTTCCCTTCCATAAATGATGTGCGGTTGGTTCATCCTCTCGATTGAGATGTTTTCAAGAATCATGAAAAGTTTGAACGTAGATTGGAATCGTCAAAATACAAATGAGGTTTAAGATGAAATCTAGTGGCAAACTTGAAGAATTTTTTAGTTTCATATGTTATAATCAATATTTTAATTCATTTTAATTGTCCAATATTGGTAGTCCACAGTTGATAGTCCACAGTTAACAGTTCAATAATTATATAATATTCGAATTAATTAATATGTATCGTGACCCGTGTACATGTCTCAGACTCGATCACAACTCAAAGTATATATATTATTGTAGAATCAACCTCAACCCTGTATAGAGAACTCGATCATTACTGCGTATAGAGTGTCTATGGTGATTCCAAATAATATATATAGATGCGTCGATATGATATGTCAAAACCTTGTATACGTGTCCCGATATTTAAAGTGCGTAAAATAAATAACAGAAATTAAATGACAATAAATTAAATGAGTAAAGTAAATAACAGAAATTAAATGACGATAAATAAAATTGCGATAATGTAAATTGCGATAATTAAATTGCGATAATATAAAATGTAATCAGTTAGCTAGGAACAAGTAGCTAGGAACAGTTAGTGTGGATTCATAACAAAATTTCTCATAGTTAATTTGTTTGTTTCTAACAAATTTTATTTTGTCAAATGTTTTCTTCATTATGCCACTTATTGGATTTTGAGAAGTCAAAACCCAAATATAAAATTGAATGAAAATGGTTATTTTGTGGTGAACAGATTCGTATATCGGTGGATATAAGTAGGATAGTAAATGACTGTTGAATCAGATTCGAAGAATGTATAGTGTAACTTATTAAAGTGAAATCTAAATATTCCTCGGGTATTACCTACCCGTTAAAATATTTTCACAATTAACACTTTGTACAAAAGAATTTTTAATTACAATCTTTATGAAAACATATATACATATATGTTTCCTTTAGATGTAATCATGGATTTAATGAGTCAATATGATATTAAAATTATTTGATTTACCATTTGAATAAGAATTTATAATCTCTAAAACATTAGAGATTACCTAATTGCCATGTCAAACGAAGATAAATGATGTAGAACGAATCGCAGATTGATGATTATGCTTGAGGTACATAATGAGATGTTGAGGTGTGTGATGTTGAACTTGGGTTATTGGTGGTACTGGTATTGATGTTGGGGTACTGTTGGTGCCGGTGATGTTGCTGAAGCTGGTAAATTTTGCACCATATACTCCCAATTGTTTACTTGAGCGCGAAGTTCTTCTATTATTCCGGGATGATCGGAATGAGCGAATGAATAAGGTTTAGAATTGTGGATAGAATATAATCGTGTCGAACTACTCTGAAAATGAGGCTTAAAATGGTGTTTCGGATAGATTCGCCGGTAGATGCTTCAGGTTCTTCACCAAGAGTGCAGGTTGATGGGTGGAAAGAATCGCTTTCTACTCGTCTCCATTAATTAAGTCGACTATGAACCCATCAGATGAATTGAGGATGGATGATTGGTTGATTCATTCTGATGACGCTATTTTCGGAGCTTAGGTGAATATCCATGTCGGATTAGCTGTCGGAATAACTATCGGAATATCTATCGAAATCTGAGGGACTCGAACTGGTTGCAGGATTCATCTCGTACGATCAGATGAAGGATTTTTGATAAGAAATAGATTATAGGATGTAGATTAGTAACATGTAATACCTAATTTACATATGCATATATAATACTAAAATCCCATAAGTTACGGAGGAATCTACGGAATATGTTAGGCAAAGTTTACAGTAACAGATATACTAAGATATGAATTAGCAGATATGCTAAGATATGAATTTGTCTATACACTATTCATGCAATCATTGCAGTAAGATGTGTCTAGACTAAGAATGATAAGCAGGTAATTTCTTAAGGATGATAAACAGATGATTTTCGACTAGAAATGATAAGCAAAACTTTTGACATGCAGACACGGTCGAAGTCCAGACTCACTAATGCATCCTAACGACTTATCAGTTAGACACACTAATGCATGACCAGGTTCACTAAGACCACCACTCTGATACCAACTGAAAGGACCCGTCCTAATCCATCCGGATAAAGTTCATATCGATTATAAATGATTCACAACAGTTGATTACATCGCGAGGTACTTGACATCTATATGATACATTTTACAAACATTGCATTCGTTTTTGAAAAGACAATCTTTCATTACATCGAAAGTTAACAGCATGCATACCATTTCATAATATATCTAACTATAATTGACTTAATAATAATCTTGATGAATTCAACGACTCGAATGCAACGTCTTTTGAAATATGTCATGAATGACTCCAAATAATATCTTTAAAATTAGCAATTTCACAGCGGAAGCTATCTTTCGTACCTGAGAATAAACATGCTTTAAAGTGTCAACCAAAAGGTTGGTGAGTTCATTAGTTTATCACAAACATTCATTTCATAATTTTAATAGACCACAAGATTTTCATTTCTAGTTCTTATAAATATACGTCCCACATATGGAGACAAAAATCATTCATATGGATTGAACACCTGGTAACCGACATTCACAATATGTATATAAGAATATCCCCATCATTCTGGGATCCTCCTTCGGACATGATATAAATTTCGAAGTACTAAAGCATCCGATACTTTGGATGGGGCTTGTTGGGCCCGATAGATCTATCTTTAGAGTTCGCGTCAATTAGGGTGTCTGTTCCCTAATTCTTAGATTACCAGACTTAATAAAAAGGGGCATATTCGATTTCGATAATTCAACCATAGAATGTAGTTTTAAGTACTTGTGTCTATTTCGTCAAACATTTATAAAGCAGCGCATGTATTCTCAGTCCCAAAAATATATATTGCAAAAGCATTTAAAAAGGAAGCAAATGAAACTCACGCATATAAATATTATAAAACAGTTAATAAAGCATTTGCATGCATTCTCAGCCCAAAAATGTAATGAGTAAAAAGGGTAAATGAAACTCACCTAATGTATTTTGTAGTAAAAATACATATGACTATATTGAACAACTGAACAATGCAGGATTGGCCTCGGATTCACGAACCTATATCATTTGTATTTATATTAATATACATAATTGTAATCGAAAAAAAATATATATATATGTAATTATTATTATTATTAATATAGTTCTTGTTAGAAGCCTATATGTATCATTTTATATATATTAAGTAAATAACCACATCTGTATAGTTAAGTTTTGTATTAAATATGTATGTATATATATATCTATTTATTTTATAAATATCTTTTGTTTGTTAACTTAATGATAATACTAATAACAATAATACTAATAATAATAATGATAACATTGATAATAAATTTTAATAAAAAAAATGATACTTCTGCAGCTATTAATAGTTAGATTAATAGTTTTAATAGTTATGTAGTATCTCGGTTAACATAATAATCACGATAATAATAATAGTAATACTAATATTAATCATATTTGTAACTAAGGTTATGATAATAATAAATAATAATGGGTAACTAATACTCATGTTAGTAATAATAATAATAATAATAATAATAATAATAATAATAATAATAATAATAATAATAATAATAATAATAATAATAATAATAATAATAATAATAATAATAATAATAATAATAATAATAATAATATTAATACTAATAACTTATGTTCGTAATACGTAATATTAACACTAATAATAATTATAATTCTAATACTTAATGATAATAATAATAATAATCATAATATTCATAACTTTTAATGATAATAATAATAACATTTGTAATGCTTGTAATGCTAACAATAATTATAAATAAAAATAATTAATAATAACAAAATCAATAATAATAATGCTAATAAAGTTAATAATAATAATAATAATAATAATAATGAAAGGATTTGCTACCTCAATTTATTTGATAAAAAGAAAAGCCCCCATTCATACTCGAACCCATGACCCCCTCTTTCCCACACAAACACACCAACCAACTGATCCGTCCAACATTTCTGTAATTAAACTGAGTTCAATTTTTATAAACCGTATTTTATAACAGTTTCCATCTTCTTCTTGCTTCATAGCTTAATCGACCAATACGTTCCAATCATCAAAATTAATAATTTGTATATTTCCAGATAATAATAACTAATTAATATCAAGAGTTTATATTGAATGGAAACAAAAAAAAATAAAAAAATTAAAACAGCTCTTTTCCTGTTCCCTGTTCGTCGCAGAATTTTAAAAAAAAAATTTTGATTTTCGCTTTTGATTACATATTAGGCTATGGTTATAACATGGAACAAGTTTTAAATTGTTTATTTAAACTATACGAATCATTAATTTTACTTGAAATATCAAAACAATTCCGAATTTGCACCAAGAACAAAAGGTTTGACTTTTATAAATTAAAGTTTGACTCCAAAATTCGAGTTTGATAATAAGAATTGAAATACGAAATTTTGTAGAAAGATTAACTAACTGAATCCTAACCTTACTGCATTGTTAGATTTTTAAAATGAATTCGATTTCGAGTTATGAGCAAAAGAGTTATACGACAGAGGAAAAAAAATAAATAAATAAATAAAAAATTTATGAATCGCCTGTATCAAAGAGGAGTAGCGGTATTTGATTTGTGATGAAGAATGATTTTTTTTTATAGATCGATTGTTAAGGAAAAGGAAAAAAAAAATAGATTGATTTACTTACTCCCTTGGTCGACCATATATCACAAGCATACAGCAAAAAAATAATAAATAAAATAAAGCAGATGTTGATATTCATCAGATCACGCGTTTTCAGTATTTATATTTATTCGTGTTTATATTTTATATAAACGTATATATATCTGATTCTATAGATATTATTTCAATTTTTAATAATTAATAATTATATTAATAATAATATTGATATTATTATTATTAATAATAAGCATATTAATAATAATATTAATTACAATAATATTGATATTATTATTATTATGATAATAACAATATAACAAATCATACATCTTAAATTTCATAACAACATATTATGAGGATGTTAATAATACAAATAATAATATTAATATCCATATCAATAATAATAATGAGAGTAATAATAATATTGATATAGTTCTATATCTAAACTTGTAATTATAATTTATATATTTTCAACATTTACTTTGTATAGAGTCATATATATATATATATTTTTAATAGTAGCTTAATTATTTTGTATACTATTAATTCTAATGATTGATTTTGTATTTTATTATTTCATATTATTATATATATACTTATCTTCAAATTTATACATATATATGTTACATATGAATTTACAACAATGGTTCGTGAATCGGCGGGAATTGTCAAAAGGTAAAAGTATACATGTAAACAGTTCAAAAGTTTTGAGACTCAATATTACAAACTTTGCTTATCGTGTCGAAATCGAATAAACATTAAGTTTAAATTTGGTCGGAAATTCCCGGGTCATCACATTTGACGTGTTGATTTTAATTTATTACCAATGGTTAATTGTCCTTTGTCCTGGTTTATTCGATATGTCCATCTGGTTTTGTCCATAATAGTCCATCGGTCATAATTATAAAGTGCGAAAGTCTTAGTCAAATTACCCTTATACCCGAAGTCAAATATTCCAACTAATTGGGGATTCAAACTGTAAAAAGGTCTTAATACTTTGTTTAATGAATACACCAGGTTATCGACTGCGTGTAATCCAAGGTTTTAATACTTTGTTAACAATTACACCAATTACCCTTGAATGTAATCCACCCCTGTTTTAATGAGTCCATTGACTATTAATCCACCCCCGTGTCCGGTCAAATGAATAATTATTAGTATTTATAAATATCCCGCCCATCGTACCCAGTCAAGCGTATGTGATTATATATAAATACGCCAAATTATAAATCTTTATATTAAATCAACGAGATATTATTTAATTAATATAAAGCCCATTAATAGCCCATAGTCCAATTTCCACAAGTGTCGGTCTTTTGTCCAAACCCCAATTATGGTCCAATGCCTAATAACCTATCTTAATATTTAGTCCAACATCATGATTACTTCGGCTTAAATAAGCATAATAATAACTTAGCTATAAGACATTAATTTAAAAAGGTTGAACATAACTTACAATGAGTATTTATCGCGTAGTGTTACACGGACATAATTTCGACTTACAAACCTTAAAACATTCGCTACTATAACCTTATTATTATTATTAACTTAATATTAAAATTATAATTAAAATATAAATATATATATTTCTTTACAGAAGGAAGAAAGAAAGAAATGGTGTAATATGATCGTCGAATTGCATGTCCTTTTATAGGGGGATTCGATTCCTGTTTTGCTCCGCGACTGCGAAGAGTTTGCTCCTCACAGCTCCGTGACTGCGGAGCTTCCATTTCCAGCTCACCCATAATTTGGATCCTAGCTTGCCGACGTTTATTTATTTAATATATAAATATAATATATATATAATTTACATAATTAATTATATATTATATTATATTTATGTATATAGTTGATTTGTAATTTTAGGTCCGTTGAGTCGTACGTTGATAGTTGGTTCATGTCTTGGTTCCGAATTTTCGAACGCCTTTTTGTATAATTTAATATCTTGTACTTTGCATTTTGCGGCTTGTACTCTTGTCATTTTTAGACGTTTCTCATCAATAATTTGAACCACTTGGATTGTAACTTGTACTTTTTAACTTTTTAGTCATTTGCGTCTTTAAATCTTCGAATCTGTATTTTGTCTTCACATTTTATTATTTAAGCGATAATCACTTGAAAATAGAACAATTGCAACTAAAAGCTTGTCTTTCTGAAGGATAATGCTATGAAATATTTGTTCGTTTTTAGCATTATCACTGGTTGACTCTTTTAAGGAAGAAAATGAGAAAAAACTTTTAAAACTTCATATTTTCCAATATTCTCTGTCTTCACAAGCTTTAACATGGTTTGATGGTTTTAACCCGAATTCAATACATTCATGGGAAGAATTAGCCACTGAGTTTTTAAACAAATTTTATCCACCTTCCCTGCAAACCTGTTTAAGAAGTGACATCACCAACTTTTCTCAAAAAGAAAACGAGTCATTGTGTCTAGCATAGAATAGAGTAAAAGTGATGCTTAAAAGATGTCTGAATCATTCATTAAGTCAGGCAGACATAATCTGCATGCTTTATAATGGTTTGACCAAGGATGATAAGTCTCTTCTAGACATGGCCTCGCAAGGCAATTTCATGTCCCGAACAGCAGATGAAGCATGGGATCTTTTTGACACAATAGCTGCACAGCAGGAGGATTGGAACAATGAAGCTGCTGAGAAGGATGACATCTTCGCTCATACGGTACAAATGTTGGAAACCAGGTTACAAGATCTCACCCTCGCTCTTCAAAGTTTATCAATTCCTAAAAGTAACGATGCTACTAGAACCAATCTAAGGTATCCTTACCCTAGATGGGCATATAAACAGCATAATAGCTCGGACTTTAATATACTCTTCCCACTACACCAACCTGCTACCCTCTCTAAAGAAGCATTAGTTGAATTTATGAAAAAGCAATACACGATAAATCTTCAAGTCATAGAATGCCAGAATAATTTGATACCTTAATAAAGACTTTTGAAGAGTTAATCATCAATTTTTAGCTTATGCTTAAACAGTTAACCACTAAAGTTGAATTAGAGAGTAGTGAGCTTGATGCCCTAGTAATAACTAAAGGTGGGAAGGAAACAACTGTTAACATACCCATACAAGATTTTTCCGATAAGGAACCTGTGCCAATTGACCCAGTTGTCAATCCACCGGAACCTATCTCTCCTAAGGCCCCGAAAATCATTTCGCGCGCCCGCATACCTTTCCCAGGTAGGCTTAGGAAGGTAAAACAAGAAGCGTAATTCGCTAAGTATTGTGATATTATTAAGAACTTACATTTGAATGTACGACTAGTAGATGCTTTAGTAGAAATGCCAAACTGCGCTAATTTTTTCAAAGAACTACTTTCAAACAAAGAGAGATTAAGAGAGATAGTTAGTTTACCCTTAAGCGAAGAATGCTCATTAGTGTTACAACATGGTATTCCCCCTAAGTTAGGAGATACAGGAAGATTTACGGTACCTTGCTACCTGCAAGATGTCCAGATTATCAATGCTTTAGCAGACTTAGGAGCCAATGTAAACTAATGTCCTATTCGTTATTCCAAAAGCTAGGATTAAAAGACTTAAGACCAACCCGAATGACTATCCAACTCGCGGACAGATCAGTTAAGATTCCTCGAGGAATAGCTGAGGATGTCCTAGTCAGAGTGTATAAGTTCGCATTCCCCGTTGATTTCATCATTATGGATATTGAGGAAGACACGAAGGTCCCACTCATACTTGGTAGAACATTTCTAAATACTGCCAAGGCCGTAATCGATGTTCACGACAAATCGTTGAAGTTAAGAGTTGGAAGTGAAGAAGTCACATTTAATGTCGATTGACTCATGAGCCACCCTCGCGAGGAAGATATCAATCTATTTGATTCTTTTTAAGAACTCGTCAATGAATACCTAGAAGAAATCATGGCTGTATGAAGTCGAGATCAAATTTCTAAGGATCTGTTCTTTACACTCCCTGAAGAAAACCTCGACACTCATTTAGCCATAGATCCTGGTCAAAATAAATCTCCCCTTTCTGAAAGTAACTTTCTTGGCAAAACTATCTAAATAGAACCACTAGGTCAAGGCATTCCCCTACCTCTGTTAAAGAGAAGACCGAATGAACAAACAGATTTCATTTCGGTATTTCAGGAACCCCAGTCAGAAGAAGACTGTGTGGAAAATCCTATCTTCGAAACTAAAGAAGACGTTTCGGAAGAAGAAGCTTTAAGAAGGATAATTTCCAGAACCAAAGAACAGATAGCATCAGTGACCTCTATTAAGGATGAAGAATCATAATTCCAAGAGAGGTATAACTCGTTAGACAGAGCAGAAATAGCCAGAATGAAGCCATCTATCGAGGAACCTCCGAAATTAGAATTGAAAAAGTTACCCAAACATCTAGAGTATGCATTCTTAGAAGGGGAATCACAACTCCCTGTAACCATCTCGAAAGACCTCACGCCACATGAGAAGGCGAAATTGATTCAAGTTCTGAAATCACATAAGAAAGCAATTGCTTGGAAGATTTTCGACATAAAAGGAATCAGTCTCAACTATTACACCCACAAGATCTTCATGGAAGATAATTTCAGACCATCAGTTCAGAGGCAAAGAAGGGTCAATCTTATGATTCAAGAAGTCGTCAAGAAAGAAGTAATCAAACTTCTGGATGCCGGTCTGATCTATTCCATTTCTGATTCACCGTGGATCAGTCCTGTTCAAGTTGTACCTAAGAAAGGAGGAATGACTGTAATCCAAAATGAGAATAATGAACTTATTCCAACACGGGAGGTCACCGGTTGGATGGTTTGCATAGACTATCGTAAACTTAACGATGCAACCCGGAAGGATCATTTTCCATTACCTTTCATCGATCAAATGTTGGAACGTCTATCAGGAAATGAATTCTATTGTTTCCTTGACGGTTTTTCCGGCTACTTTTGAAATGTCCCATTCATATTGATTATAAACGTTTCATATTAATTGGTTTCGTTGCGAGGTTTTGACCTCTACATGAGACGTTTTTTCAAAGACAGCATTCGATTTTAAAAACAAATCATAACCTTTATTTTATCGATAAAGGTTTAAAAGCATAGCGTAGATTATCAAGTAATGATAATCTAATATATAACGTTTTACGCACGACCATTACATAATGGTTTACAATAATATTACACATCGATTTAAATCTTCGAATGCAGTTTTTAAACAATATCTTACAAGCATGATGACTTCAATTCTTGTCCTTAATTTAGCATGCAACAGCGGAAGCTCTTAATAATCGCATGAGAATAAACATGCTTAAAACGTCAACAAAAAAATGTTGGTGAGTTATAGGTTTAACCTATATTTATCAAATCATAATAATAGTTCACAAGATTTCATTATTCATAAATAACCATCTGTATAAAAACCATTCATATGTTTGAACACCTGGTAACCAACATTAACAAAAATGCATCTAGAATATCCCCAAAATAGAACCACTCGTCTGTAGAGAAAAATCGAAGTACTAAAGCAGTTCAAATTCTCTGACTGGGGCTTGTTAAAGCCCGTAGATCTACCTTTAGGATTCGCGTCAATTAGTGGCAATTATAATAAACACTAATTCATGGGTTACCAAGTTCAACAAGGGCGATATCCGGTATAGCAATTCAATATAGAATGTAGTTTCAATTACTTGTGCCTATTTTGTAAAACATTTATAAAACTTCATGTATTCTCATCCCAAAAATATTAGATTTTAAAAGTGGGACTGTAACTCACTTTCACAGATTCTTAATTCGTCGAGAATTAGACTTGGCCACTAGTCGATTCACTAACCTATAAAAAATATATACAAATATCAAAGTATGATAGAAATATATTCATACCATATTTTATTACGTTTTAATGATTTAGGTTTGTTAAGTTAACAGTTCAACGTTAGTAGTCCACAATTAGTTGTCCACAGTTAGTAGTACAGAAATAAATCGATATATATTTTCTCGAATCAATCCACAACCCAGTGTATACAAGTCTCATACTCGATCACAACTCAAATTATATATATATTATTTTGGAATCAACCTCAACCCTGTATAGCTAACTCGAGCATTACCGCATATAGAGTGTCTATGGTTATTCCAAATAATATATATAGATGACGTCGATATGATATGTCAAAACATTGTATACGTGTCTATGGCCTATCAAGATTACATATATATGTTTAAATACATGTATAATACAATATAAGTTAGTTAAGTTATGGTTAGTGTAGATTTGTTACAAATTTCACGTAGCTAAAACAAGCAAAATTATCCAATTTTGTTTTACCCATAACTTCTTCGTTTTAAATCCGTGTTGAGTGAATCAAAGTGCTATAGTTTCGTATTGAACTTGAGTTTATGAAACTAAATAGAAAAAGTGATGGTTTATAGTCGGATTTACAGTTTACAAGTTATTTTTGTAAGAGGCAGTCATTTCAGTCGAAAGAACGACGTCTAGATGACCATTTTGAAAACATACTTCTGTATTGAGTTTAACCAAGATTTTTTGATATAGTTTCATGTTCATATGAAATATCATTTTCCCAGAAGAACAACTTTTAAATCAAATGTTATCATAGTTTTTAATTATCCAACCCAAAACAGCCCCCGGTTTTACTACGACGACGTATGTCCGGTTTTACGGTATTCTTCGTGTTTTCGGGTTTTAAATCATTAAGTTAGCATATCATATAGATATAGAACATGTGTTTAGTTGATTCTAAAAGTTAAGTTAGAAGGATTAACTTTGTTTGCGAACAAGTTTAGAATTAACTAAACTATGTTCTAGTGATTACTAGTTTAAATCTTCGAATAAGATAGTTATATATATAGGAATCGAACAAGGTTATGAACATCATTACTACCTCAAGTATAGTAGATAAACCTACTAGAAATGATGAAAAAATAACTTGAGCTTCAAAGGATCTTTGATGGCTTGGAAGTTCTTGAAGTAGAATCATGACATGAAAACAAGTTCAACTAAGAGTACTACTTGAATTATGATATTTATAGTTATAGAAATCGAATCAAAATTTGAATATGAATATTACCTTGTATTAGAAAGATAACCTACTATAAATAACAAAGGTTTATTGATCTTAGATGGTTACTTGGAATGGATTTGAAAGCTTGGAAGTAATCTTGCAAACTTGAAAGTATTCTTGATTTTATGAAACTAGAACTTATAGAATTTATGAAGAACACTTAGAACTTGAAGATAGAACTTGAGAGAGATCAATTAGATGAAGAAAATTGAAGAATGAAGTTATTTGTATGTGTTTTAAGTCGTGATATATGGATTAGATATAAAGGATGTGTAAGTTTATTTTCTTGTAAATAATTCATGAATGATTAATAATATTTTTGTAATCTTGCTAAATAATTCATACTAGATTACAAAGAATGGTTCCCACATGTTTAGTGACTCATTAAGGCTGCTAAGATCTGATCATTGAAGTGTATATACCAATAGTATATACATCTAAAAGCTGTGTATTGTACGAGTACGAATACGGGTGCATAAGAGTAGAATTGTTGATGAAAATGAACGAGAATGTAATTGTAAGCATTTTTTGTTAAGTAGAAGTACTTTGATATGTGTAATGAAGTCTTTTAAAAGTGTATTAGTACATCTTAATAAATTACATGTATATGCATTTTAACTGAATCGTTAAGTCATCGTTAGCCGTTACATGTAAGTGTTGTTTTTGAAACCTATAAGTTAACGATCTTGTTAAATGTAATTAATCCATTGTTATTATACTTAAATGAGATGTTAAATTGTTATGTTAACATGATAACATGGTGTATGAATATATCTTAATATCATATATATATATATATATATATATATATATATATATATATATATATATATATATATATATATATATATATATATATATATATATATATATATATATATATATATATATTGAAATACTATTACAACGATAATCGTTATATATATATATATATATATATAGTTTCGAAATCCTTAAGTTAGTAGTCTCATCTTACTTGTGTAGTTCATTGTTATTACACTTAATGATATAATTAATTATCATTTTATCATGTTAAACATAGTGTGATCATATCTTAATACAATACATATGTATTTATTTTAATTAAAACGTTGTTATAATGATAATCGTTATATATATCTTTTCGAGTTTCTTTAATTCAGTAGTTTCATTTTATGCATATAACTCTTTGTTAATATACTTTGTGAGATACTTACTTATTATAATATCATGTTATATATATATATATATATATATATATATATATATATATATATATATATATATATATATATATATATATATATATATATATATATATATATATATATATATATATATATATATCGTCATGTCCTTTTTACAAGTTTTAACGTTCGTGAATCGTCGGACAACTGCGTGGTCACTTGTCTCCATGAAACTCATTTCAATTAATCAAGTCTTAACAAGTTTGATTGCTTAACATGTTGGAAACATTTAATCATGTAAATATAGTTCTCATTTAATATATAATCATGGAAAAGTTTGGGTCACTAAAACTTTCAAATTGTAACAACCCGACTTTTTCCGTTTACTATCGTTACTTGTCCGTTAAGTATTTAACGGTGGTTACTTAGACTTGTGTGTTTAATAGGATTAAATACATTCTTATTAAAGAAATTCTTGAATTAATATGTTATATTAATTTATGAACTTATTCCGGATAGCGGAATAACTAGAAAATGTTACGATTAAGTTAATCGCCTAGAAAACTTTTCAGTTTACGGAACTCAGGAAAAACGACGAAATAATTATTTTCAATAATTATTAACTTTAAGAAAAACTAATTTAATTTATTATTTATATAATGAATTAAATCCTGTGATTTTGTTTCAACGACTAGTTAACGTTCCGGAGACCCGGTACGGTTAACGGCATCCGAAACGGACCACGCGCATATGAGTAAATTAGCAGAAACGAGCCCAAGACACCCCTAGGTGGGACATTCGGCCGAACCTCCCCCATGAACCCCTTTATGGACTTAACTTGGGCTACAAGGTCACTAGTTACTTAATTAAGGCCCTAAATCTAACTATAGATAGAAGCTTAATCCTTTAAACCCTCCCCTTGTTTATTTTGGCCGAAATTTTGCTCCCTCTCCCCCCTTTGGAAGTTGTCGGCCATCACCACCCCACAACCACCATCACAAGTTGAAATTAGAAGAAACCCCGTACACGAACGTTGTTGCTTTGATCGTTCTCTACGCGTACGTTCTAGCAATTCGTGTTTTTAAGGTATAATTGCTAACCCTACTTTTTATAAATCTGAATTATGTTCAATTACATGGTGTAATCAAGTCTAGTGCTCAATTAATGGTGTCATGCGTTGTTATTTATCGTTTGGTTGCGTAATTAACGTTGTATGCATGAAAAATGAATTTGTATTTTAATGATTTGTTTTAATTGACATGAGATCTGATATTTTAATATGTTTAAATAGAAATATATCGAAAAGTTATTAATTTTAAACTCCAATTTTGCGTGATTTCGTTATCATATGCTCAAGATATGCTTAATCGAAGTTTTCGTTAGGGTTTGCATGATATACGAATTTTCTGAGTTGCATTCTTTGTGTTTTGGTTTATATAAAGTGAACTACTGTATTCCTTGTGAAAATTTATGCAATTTATACTTAAGATTTGCGTTAAAAGGTTACGTAATGCTCCCGTTATGTCAAAACAAAGATTTGGTTTTTAAAGTGAGCTGAATCGTTTTTCAAAGTTACATAAAAATTGCTAGAGTGAACTAGGAATTGATTTAGACTTTGATCTTCTGTAATATGTTAGTTTAAGTGTTACTTGACATGTTTCATTTGTAAGATAACTTCCGAGAACGTGATTTTCTATGAGATATATGCTCGTCTAATGATGTGTCCGGTTGATGATTAAAACAGATGAGTCTGTAAAGATTTGCAAAAATGTACAAATTGGCTAAAGCAATGTTTCTAATTATTTTATCTCTAAAACATTGAGATGTTTTGAGATGAGTCCAATTGGCCGTTCATCAGTATCTATTTTCTATATTTTTTT
Source organism: Rutidosis leptorrhynchoides (assembly GCF_046630445.1). Taxonomy (NCBI): domain Eukaryota; kingdom Viridiplantae; phylum Streptophyta; class Magnoliopsida; order Asterales; family Asteraceae; genus Rutidosis; species Rutidosis leptorrhynchoides. The sequence continues at coordinate 132,946,061 of NC_092335.1, forward strand.
AAAAATTTTTAAAAACTGATGCGCGGGCAGAAATTGCTGTAATGAACTATGAATAGACCCTTTCTGATATTGAACTTTTATATATCGTATGAGGCTTTGGCTGAACTTTTTAGAATCAATTTTAAGTGTAGTTATTATCTGGAGTTTTTCATGAATTAATGATTTATGTGCTATGATCTATAGTTGGATCTTTCTACGACGTACGAATTTTTAAGGCATGCTTTAAGGTACAAAAGTGCAATATGCTTAATTATGACTTTTAAAGTGATATTTGACCTAGGTTTGAAGTATTGATCATGTTTGTATGACCTACTGAGATGTTTGAATTTAGTTGACCACTTTGACCGAGTTGACTTTAGGGTTGACTTTTGTTGACTTGCTTGGATTAGTTGACTTTTACTTATTCGTTGAGTCAGTCTGAGCATTAGAACTTTGCGTACACTATGGGTTGACATGTTTTGACCTATAAGTGTATACTTAAGATGATTTACTTATTTAGGTTGCGTTGTTCTGTCGAGATTGTTCGACAATTGTACGTTTTGCTAAGAAATTACAAGTGCTTTTGCTAAGGTGAGTCTACAGTCCCTACTACGTTTTTACAGGGATGAGACGCATGCTTTTTATGAATGTTTTACATATTAGGCACAAGTAATTAAATGACTATACATATGAGTTCAAATCAAAAATTCCTTAGCTTGATTATATTAGTTACTTTGTAAGCTCGACTTATAGGGACGGTACCGTTAGGTTTGACAGACCTCGCCTAAACATAACAGGCGTCTATTTTGTTGTTACTTGTACACTTGATCAGTGTATGCAATGATAGGGTAAACTAAAGACGTGTGCTCGGCTCACGCAAAGGTTAAAGCTTTATAATCAAGTGCTCATGATAATGTATACTTTTCCTATGATGTTTTCCAAGAAAATCTTGTGGCCTAACTTACGAAATGATTTACTAAACCTGTAGTTTCACTCAATGTTTTTCATTGAAGTTTTGCATGTTTCATCTCAGGTACATAGAGGTAGTGCTTCCGATTAATTAAAGTTATTATGCTGTTTGCTGCTAGAACTGGACGGCGTCCAGCATATTTATTGTTTTCATTTTAAGAACAAATATTCACATTTAAACTATTTTGTTTCAAGATGTTTTGGGTTCATATACTTTAGTCATTTATGTCAAACGTTTTCCAGTTACATTGTTTTTAATAAATGACTTGATTTGATAAGTAATGCGAATACTTTTCGAAAATGTCTCATATAGAGGGCGTGACAGATAAACTGTGGGACCAGAAGTTAATATTCCGTTAGTGGATTCTGACAGGGTATTATATTTGGTATCAGAGCAGATCGGTTACCTAGGACTAGGCTGCATTAGAGAGTCGAATGTTAGGACGTCTAATGAGTCTAGACTGTAACCTTAGACTTGTTAAGTTGCATGAACCCTAGTTAGATTAATTGCTATACAACATGATTCATATAATGACATGATTACTAGATGAACTAACTTTGTGTTTTCTTTAAGTGCTAGATGACTTCTTCCAATCCTATCATTCTTACCGACTCCAACACAGAATCCGAGGAAACCGTGCAAGCGCAAGGAAATACGATACTCGAGTTTGTAGATGATACCGAGTCGGAACCCGAGATGGAAACCAAGCACGAGGATGAACCTAAGGGAAAAGAACCGGAAGAGGATCCCGAGGAAGACTCGGAACCCGAATCCGAACCTGATATACCTGATTCGCCCCAGTCATCTTTTGTTAACCCCGACTATGTTAACCCCTATGGACCGAGAGGCCACCGTAGGATACCGAAAGGACCTGCTCGAGCTAGAAACCCATTTTACAAGAGTTTTCGCTATGGTAACCAGTCACTTGAAATGTGTCGTCGTTTTCATCCCTACGGTGCTTCTACATCTACTTCTAAACCTAGTACCTCCACAGCTACTGTTAATGACAACAACCCCAATGACCTTACGTTACGAGTTAAGAATTTGGAAAAGATGGTCGAGTACTTGTTGAAGGCGCTTTAAAAATGCAAATAGAGATCGCTCGTTTAGACTTGTTCCACGTTATTGAATACTATTTGAATATTACTGTTTATTATTTGATATTTGCACATACATTGCTAGATGTGGTTTTACTTATGTGGTTTTGCTTATGACATGAGAAGATATGTTACTTTTGTTGGTTATGCATGATGTTTGAATGAAATCTTATTACATTAAGTGTTGGATTTACTAATGATTGATCATGCTTAGTGTTGCTACTACTAATGTTAAATTAGTGATAATGTTACTAGTATACATTATCCTTACTACTGCTACTACTATACGCTATGTATTGCTATTACCTACCACTAGTCCTACTAAAATCACTACGATTTAATATTATCTACTATGCATCATCCCGTTGCTAGTATAATTTTTATATGTCGATTTCATTGACGCTAACCGAATGTGTTATCTTGACTAGAAAGATAATGCCGCCTAAGCAAGTTTCCCAAGCTGATGTTCGTCGGTGGATCTACGAAGGATTGACCGAAGCCGTAGCAGAACTCCGTAATGGAACCAACAGCAACAATGTGAACGCTAGTAATTAGCGAAACCAGGATGCAACTAACACTCAAAACAATGGACAAGTAGGGTGCACGTACAAGACTTTCTTGAGTTGTGAACCACACTCATTTAATGGCACTGAAGGTCCAGTTGGTTTGACCTATTGGTTTGAGAAGCTTGAGTCTGTATTCCGTATCAGTGGTTGTAGAGATGCGGATAGAACGAAGTTTGCATCATGTAAGCTATTTGATGGCGCTTTGACATGGTGGAATACTTATGCAAATTCTGTAGGAATGGATCAGGCTTTTGAGACTCCATGGGAGGATTTGAAACGACGGATGATCGAAGAGTATTGTCCCTACACTGAAACTGTTAAGATGGAGCGGGAACTCCAAAACATGAAGCTAGTGGGTACTAATTTGGCCAGTTACAACAAGAGATTCTTTGAGCTTGCTCTCATGTGTCCGCATATGGTTACTCCCGAATGCGGCAAGATTACTCTGTATACGAAAGGTTTGACAGAGAATATTCAAAGCGGTGTGACTACTTTAAAGCCGAGAACTATACAAGAGGCTGTTGAGATGGCTAGTGAGTTGATAGACCAGGTTGAAGAGCGAGGAAAGACTCCTGCCTCAACTGAGACTAAAACTTATGATAACAAGAGAAAATGGAACAACAATAATAACAACTCGGGGAAGAATTTTAATCAGCAACCCTTTAAGAAACAAGATACTGCCAAGGGCAGCACTGCAACTAGTTCTGGTTATAAGGGGAAGTTACCGTTGTGTGTTAAGTGTAATAAGGATCACCCGAGAGATTGTATGAAGAGGTGTAATAAGTGTAAGAAGAATGGACATGTGGCTACCGAGTGTAAAGCTGGTACGAATATGTGTTATGGATGCAAAAAAGAAGGTCATTTTCGGAAGGATTGCCCAACTGCTAGTAAGACTGCTAAACCTGTAAGAGGAAGGGCGTTCAACATTAACTCTAATGAAGCTCGTGATGATCCTAAGCTAGTCACGTGTACGTTTCTTCTTGATAATCATCATGTTTGAGCTGATAGAAGCTTTGTGTCTAGAGATTTTTGCCATACTCTTAAGAATCATGTATCGTCATTAGAAAACTTATACTCTATAGAGCTAGGGAATGGTAACCTAATGAGTGCGGATAAGGTTTACCGTGATTGTACTTTGACTTTGGCTGGAATGTCATTTAAGATAGATGTGATACCGATTAAGCTAGGAACTTTTGACCTTGTGGTTGGAATGGATTGGTTAGCCGAGAATAGAGCCAACATCGTTTGTCATCAGAAGGCAATTCACATTCCTGTTATCGAAGGTGAACCTCTAATGGTGTATGGAGAGTGAAGCAATACGCCGTTACATTTTATCAACTGTTTGAAGGCGCAAAAACACATGAGAAAGGGTTGTCTTGCTATGCTGGTTCACGTGAGCAAAACTGAATCTGAAGGCAAGAAACTCGAAGATGTGCCCATTGTTAGAGAATTTCCCGATGTTTTTCCCGATGAGTTACCCAGATTACCTCCACATAGAGACGTAGAGTTCCAGATTGATTTAGTTCCCGGAGCCGCACTAGTAGCGCGTGCACCATATAGACTTGCACCACCAGAATTGCAAGAGTTATCTAGTCAACTGCAAGAGCTTTTAGACAAAGGATTCATTCGACCGAGTTCTTCACCATGGGGAGCTCCAGTACTGTTTGTGAAGAAGAAGGATGGATCTATGAGACTCTGTATTGATTACAGGGAGTTGAATAAGTTAACTATCAAGAATAGATATTCGTTGCCGAGAATTGATGATTTGTTTGATCAATTGCAAGGATCAGCATGTTACTCTAAGATTGATCTGAGATCAGGATATCATCAGATGAGAGTGAAAGAGACAGATATACCGAAGACAGCGTTTAGAACACGCTATGGTCATCATGAGTTTACTATAATACCGTTTGGATTAACGAACGCACCAGCTGTGTTCATGGATCTCATGAACCGTGTGTGTAAGCCATATCTGGACAAGTTTGTTATTGTGTTCATCGATGATATTTTGTTATACTCTAAGAATGAGAAGGAACATGAACAACATCTCCGTTTGTTACTAGAGATGCTCAGGAAGGAGCATTTGTACGTGAAATTTTTGAAATGTGACTTTTGGCTGCAAGAAGTGCAATTTTTAGGTCATATCGTAGGTGTCAATGGTATTCAAGTTGATCCTGCGAAGATAGAGACGGTTAATAAATGGGAGACTCCTAAGTCGCCAACGCAGATACGAAAATTCTTAGGTCTCGCCGGTTATTATAGAAGATTCATTGAGGGATTTTATACTATTACCCGACCGTTAACAGCATTGACTCACAAGGGTAAGAAGTATGAATGGACGGAGTTGCATGAAGCTGCATTTTAGTTGTTAAAAGAGAAGTTAACGACTGCATCGATTTTGTCTTTACCCAAAGGAACCGAGGATTTCGTAGTTTACTGTGATGCTTCAAGACAGGGTTTTGGTTGCGTGTTGATGCAACGTACGAAAGTGATTACTTATGGTTCACGACAATTGAAGATACATGAGTTGAATTATACGACTCACGATTTAGAACTTGGTGTTGTAGTCTTTGCGTTGAAGATGTGGAGACATTATTTGTATGGTACTAATTTTACTGTTTTCACGGATCACAAGAGTTTGCAGCATATTTTCGATCAGAAACAGCTTAACATGAGACAGAGACGTTGGATCGAACTATTGAACAACTACGACTGCGAAATTAGCTACCATCCTAGTAAGGCTAATGTAGTGGCAGATGCTTTGAGTAGGAAGGAGGGAGTTAAGCCTATTCGAGTTAGAGCATTGAACATAACTATTTGAAGGAACCTTACTTCTCAGATACGTAACGCACAGTTAGAAGCGTTGAAGGAAGAGAACGTTACTACCGAATCACTTCGAGGAATCGATAAGAATTTCATTACTCGAAACGATGGAACCGGTATTTTATTGACAGAATTTGGGTACCAAAGTTTGGCAGATTAAGGTAACTAGTGTTAGAAGAGGCGCATAAGACAAGGTATCCTATTCACCCTGGATTCGACAAGATGTACCAAGATCTTAAGGCATTGTATTGGTGGCCTAATATGAAAGCTGATATCACTACCTATGTTGGTAAGTGCTTGACTTATGCTAAAGTTAAGGCAGAGCATCAGAAACCGTCAGGACTGTTGACACAACCATAGATTCCATAATGGAAGTGGGAAATATTACAATGGATTTTATCACGGAGTTGCCTAAAATGGTAGGAGGTTATGATACGATTTGGGTTATGGTTGATCGTCTTACGAAGTCCGCTCATTTTCTACCAATTAAGGAAACAGATAAGATGGAGAGGTTGGCACAGATCTACATAAAGGAAGTAGTTTCTCGACATGGAGTGCCACTATCCATTATTTTTGACTGAGATAGTAGGTTTACATCTAGATTCTGGCAAGCTATGCAAGATGCCATGGGAACTCGTTTAGATATGAGTATAGCATATCACCCACAGACTGATGGTCAAAGTGAGAGAACCATTCAAACACTAGAAGACATGTTAAGAGCGTGTGTGATTGACTTTGGAATTGGATGGGATAGACATCTACCGTTAGTAGAGTTTTCCTACAACAATAGTTATCACGCAAGTATAAAGGCAGCGCATTTTGAAGCACTGTATGGCAGAAAGTGCAGATCACCTATACATTGGACTGAGTTAGGAGATAGCCAGTTAACTGGTCCTGAGATTGTACACAAAACGACTGAGAAGATAGCGCAAATACGAGAGAGAATGAAAATAGCGCGAGATCGTCAAAAGAGTTATGCCGACATTAGAAGGAAAGATTTGGAATTTCAGGTTGGAGACAAATTTATGCTCAAAGTATCATCTTGGAAGGGTGTAGTGCGTTTCGGTAAAAGAGGAAAGTTAAGTCCGAGGTATATTGGACCGTTTGAGATTACCGTAAGAATTGGACCGGTAGCGTACAGATTGAAACTACCGCAAGAACTTAGTGAGGTTCACGATACGTTTCATGTTTCCAATTTAAAGAAATGTTTATCAGATGAAAGTTTGATAATTCCCTTAGACGAAGTGCAAGTCGATCCTAAGCTTAATTTCATTGAAGAACCTGCTGAGATTATGGATTGCGAGATTAAGTAACTAAAGCAAAGCAGAATTCCGCTCGTTAAGGTTAGATGGAATGCCCGTAGAGGACCATAATTCACGTGGGAACGTGAAGATCAGATGAGACTTAAGTATCCGCAACTGTTTTCCGAGTAGACGACTACGGCGGATGAGCACTAAAATTTCGGGACAAAATTTTTCATAACAGGTGGGTAATGTAACAACCCGACTTTTTCTGTTTACTATCGTTACTTGTCCATTAAGTATTTAACGGTGGTTACTTAGACTTGTGTGTTTAATAGGATTAAATACATGCTTATTAAAGAGATTCTTGAATTAATATGTTATATTAATTTATGAACTTATTCCGGATAGCGGAATAACTAGAAAACGTTACGATTAAGTTAATCGCCTAGAAAGCTTTTCAGTTTACGGAACTCAAAAAAATGACGAAATAACTTATTCCGGTATGACTCGTTAGACAGAGCAGAAATAACCAGAATGAAGCCATCTATCGAGGAACCTCCAGAATTAGAATTGAAAAGGTTACCCAAACATCTGGAGTATGCATTCTTAGAAGGGGAATCACAACTCCCTGTAATCATCTCGAAAGACCTCACGCCACATGAGAAGGCGAAATTGATTCAAGTTCTGGAATCACATAAGAAAGTAATTGCTTGGAAGATTTCCGACATAAAAGTAATCAGTCCCAACTATTGCACCCACAAGATCTTCATGGAAGATGATTTCAGACCATCTGTTCAGAGGCAAAGAAGGGTCAATCCTATGATTCAAGAAGTCGTCAAGAAAGAAGTAATCAAACTTCTGGACGCCGGTCTGATCTATCCCATTTTTGATTCACCGTGGGTCAGTCCTGTTCAAGTCGTACCTAAGAAAGGAGGAATGACTGTAATCCAAAATGAGAATAATGAACTTATTCCAACACGGGAGGTCACCGATTGGAGGGTTTGCATAGACTATCGTAAACTTAACGATGCAACCCGGAAGGATCATTTTCCATTACCTTTCATCGATCGAATGTTGAAACATCTATCAGAAAATGAATTCTATTATTTCTTTGACGGTTTTTCCGGCTACTTTCAAATTGTAACAACCCGACTTTTTCCGTTTATTATCGTTACTTGTCCGTTAAGTATTTAACGGTAGTTACTTAGACTTGTGTGTTTAATAGGATTAAATACATGCTTATTAAAGAGATTCTTGAATTAATATGTTATATTAATTTATGAACTTATTCCGGATAGCGGAATAACTAGAAAATGTTACGATTAAGTTAATCGCCTAGAAAGCTTTTAAGTATACGGAACTCAGAAAAACGACGAAATAATTATTTTCAATAATTATTAACTTTAAGAAAAACTAATTTAATTTATTATTTATATAATGAATTAAATCCGGTGATTTTGTTTCAACGACTAGTTACCGTTCTGGGGACCCGGTACGGTTAACGGCATCCAAAGCAGACCACGCGCATATGAGTAAATTAGCAAAAACGAGCCCAGGACACCCCTAGGTGGGCCATTCGGCCGAACCTCCCCCATGAACCCCTTATGGACTTAACTTGGGCTACAAGGTCACTAGTTACTTAATTACGGCCCTAAATCTAACTATAAATAGAAGCTTAATCCCTTAAACACTCGCCTTGTTTATTTTGGCCGAAATTTTGCTCCCTCTCCCCCCTTTGGAAGCCGTCGGCCATCACCATGTGACGACTCGGAGATTTTCGACCAAATTTAAACTTAATCTTTATATGATTTCGATACGATAAGCAAAATCTATTAAACCGAGTCTCAAAATGTTGGAACTATTATTCATAAATGCATTTGACCTTGACTATTTCCGACGATTCACGAACAATTGTGTGTAAATAAATATGTAAACATATATATATAAATATAAGTGTATAGATATATTCTTAAATAAATACTTTAATCAATTGGAATAAATAATGTAAAATACTAAATAAAATAGTTAAGTATTATTAAAGTGAATGTATATATATATATATATATATATATATATATATATATATATATATATATATATATATATATATGATATTACTATGGTATATATGATTGCTAATAACAATTATATTGTATTATATGTAAAATATATAGATATTAAATATTCAATAATTGTTAAATATTACACAATTGATACAATGTAATATTAATATATTAAAAGTAATTAAAAGCTTAATTATAGCTAGTATATTATTGTGTTCATTAATATTAATATCAGTATTACTAATATTATTAAATTATAATATGAAATTGATACATTTGATTTGTTATCCATACTATTGTTATCAGTGTTAACATCATCTTTATATTAACTAGTAGCTATAATTTTAATGATTATGAATAATATTAGTATTATTAGTAAATATTATTATTACCATTATCATTAATAATTATTGTTATAAATTATTATTACTATCATTATTATTATAGTACAATCTATTATTATCATTAATAATAAAATTACTATCATTTCTATATCATTATTATCATTTCTACAGTGCTCATATGTCGTATTAATATAAACATAATACAATTTATTATTATTATTAGAATTTTTGTATTAGTAATTATTATCACTATTATTATTTAAATTTATTAACATTAATATAGTTTATATTATTATCATTATTATTATTTTTGTTAGTATTATTATCATTAAATAAAATGGTACTTATTAATATTAATTAAAATTAATTACAGTTATATAGATATAAATACACGATATATATATATATATAAAAATACAGTAAACATATATAGATATAGATACAGACGTGTTTGGTTTGCTATCACAATCTCACTACTGCTTTAGAAATCTGTTTTTCCTATCTCTAAGATTGATTTCAGACGACTACAATCCAAGAAGCTGTATGAAGTCGTACACTTTTTATTTAGTTTATTTTTTTTCTCTGTTCCTGATTTCAATGGTGTCGAAATCATTTGAGCTATCAAATAAGTTATATGAGCTGTAATATTATCTTTTAGACTTTGCATAATCCTCTGTGATTTCAATTCATTTGATAACAGCAAAAATCAAATAAAATTTTAATATATACAGCTCGATACCTCTGTACCTTCTACTTTTTAACCAGATCACAAAATTGAACGAAATTTAGAAATCCTTAAATGAGGTCTTGTTAGGAATTCTTCGTTCAAGCTATCTGCAAAATTTTAAAAGCTAATTCGTTGTATTGAGTACGAATTCATGAGTCAAAGTTGGATTTTAAAAAGTCAACATTTTTGTTCTTCATGAAATTTGAGTTAGTTATTATGTTTCTGTTTCAATTAAGGATGGAGAAAGATTATAGACAGATTTTAAAATGTATTTCGTTCAGGAACTTTGATCTAAAACACCCTAAAATTCGATTTCTATGTTTGAGTACATCGAGTAGGCAGCGAACGGTTTTCTTTTGCTGTGTTTACTTCTTATTCATTTATTTTTTTTCTTTTTCTTTCCTATTAATACGGGAAAATCACTGGTTGATTGTATTTCGGTTTTACATCATATTTTTAATTATTGAAACTAGTAAATTGTGTTTAGCAACTCCTCTGGTCGAATGAATTTAAGGAAGAAGAAGAGGGATTATGAATATACGGGTTATAAATTATTATTCAGGGATTTAAAATAAAAAGACAGTATTGGAGCTATGGTTTAGAGGGTTTGCGGGTTTGCGAAAGGTCTTGGGTTCGAGTCCCAACCAGGGCACTCTCTTATATTTTTTTGAGTCTTTAAAGGTAGTTTCATATTCAAATTATTATTATTATTATTATTATTATTATTATTATTATTATTATTATTATTATTATTATTATTATTATTATTATTATTATTATTATTATTATTATTATCAATTATTGTTAGTATTACTTATAATTATAACTATCATTACTAACCTAAGATTTAGTTATCAATTATTATTATTATTGTTATTACAAATATTGTATCATTAATAGTATTATTAGTAATTAGTATTATTATTAAAATCATCATTATTAATAAGATTATTATTATTATTATTATTATTATTAAGTATTAAGTAGTATTATCATTATCACTATTATCACTAGTAGAAAATTATTAAAGTTATTATTACTATTAGTATCATTATTATTACCCTTATTACTAAAGTAACTTTATTTTAAACCCGTCGTCTTTATTAAAACTAATATTATCATTAAAAGTAAACATATTTACTATCATTATTATTATTAGTAGTAGTATGATCAATACTATTATTAATAAAAGTAATATGGTTATGACATTAAAAGTTTTAAAGACATTATCATTAAGATTATAAGAATATATATAAATGTATGGATTTCGAAACTATGGATAAAATTTTAATTTAAGTGAATTGCTAATTATTAGTATTATTATTAATAAAGTGATCATTACTATTATTAGTACATCATCATTATTATCAAATAAGAATATATATAAATGTATGGATTTCGAAACTATGGATAAAATTTTAATTTAAGTGAATTGCTAATTATTAGTATTATTATTAATAAAGTGATCATTACTATTATTAGTACATCATCATTATTATCAAAAACTATTTTTTAAAGAGATAAATATTTTATACATAAAATATACTTATCACACATATTAATATTTCACATAACTATATAAACCAAACTTACTAATATTATTTATTTAAATACGTACATATAAACAAACTATTAATTTTAAATAAAGCACTAAACAATAATGTATATAAATAAATATAACTAAATAGATATTAATCATTTTGAGTATATACACAAATTAAATATATAATATATATAAATTAAGATATAACAAATAAATTTGTTCAATTACGATCATGTGTGTTAACATATATATATATATATATATATATATATATATATATATATATATATATATATATATATATATATATATATATATATATATATATAAATGATATAGGTTCGTGAATCTGAGGCTAACTCTGCATTGTTCATATTCGTCATATGTATTTTTACTACAAAATACATTAGGTGAGTTTCATTTGCTCCCTTTTACTTTTTACATTTTTGGGACTGAGAATACATGCGCTATTTTTACGACTGTTTATTAAATGCTTTTGAAATATATTTTGAACTGCGGATACATGAAATGCTTTTATAAATGTTTGACGAGATAGACACAAGAAAAACATTCCTCGAATGAATTATTATGCAGACAGAAGTTCTGCGGATTATTATTGAATTATGTGGACATGATAATTTCCACCATTAAATTATGTGGACATGATAATTGCCACCATTGAATTATGTGGACAGGATAATTGCCACCATTGATTTATGTGGACATGATAATTGCCACCAATTGATGTGAATGTTATGTATCGAGAGAATGATTTTTTATACACATGTTATGTGTATTATATTTTGTACACGAAATATGTGTACGGTTACTAAGATTTATGAAAGATGATTTCGTACACGAGAAAGGTGTACTGTATTTAAAATATATCGCATGTACATTACAGGTGGGTATAGGATTCGGGCCCATTTGTACCATGCAGGATTTAAATCTTGTGGTCTATCAAAATGATGAATTGTATTGTTTTATGATACACTTATGAACTCACCAACCTTTTAGTTGACACTTGAAAGCATGTTTATTCTCAGGTATGAAAGAAATCTTCCGCTGTGTATTTGCTCATATTACATGGAGTTGTTCATGGTATATAGAGGTCAGAACCTTGCAATGGGACCAACTGTTGAAGACTTCGTCCAGATGGATTAGGACGGGGCATTTCAGTTGGTATCAGAGCGGTGGTCTTAGCGAACCAGGTCTTGCATTAGTGTGTCTAACTGATAGTTGTTAAGATGCATTAGTGAGTCTGGACTTCGACCGTGTCTGCATGTCAAAAGTTTTGCTTATCATTTCGTGTCGAAAATTATTTGCTTACCATCCGTAAAGTCTAGACATGTCTTACTACCTCTATTGCATAGACAGTGTATAGATAAATTCATATCTTAGCGTATCTGTTATTGTTATCTTTGCCTGACAGCTTCCGTAGATTTCTCCGTAACTTATGGGATTTTAGTATTGTATATGTATATGTAAATTATGTATTGCAGGGTACTAATTTACATCCTATAATCTATTTCTTATCGAAAATCCTTCATCTGATTGTACGAGATGAATCTCTTAACCAGTTCGAGTCCCTCAGATTCCGATAGTTATTCCGACAGCTATTCTGACATGGATTTTCACTTGAGCTCGGAAAGCAGTATAACCGGAATACATCAACCATTTAGCCATCATCTATTCTGGATGAATTGAGGATGGGTTCGTAGTCAACTTAATCAATGGAGACAAGAAGAAGGAGATTCCTTCCATTAACCGAATTCACTTCTTGGCAAAGAATCTAAATCACTTACCGGTGAACCAATTCGAAACACCATTTTCACCCTCACTCCAGAGTATCTCGCCGTGATTATATTATATTTCATATTCTAAACCTTATTCATCCATTCATTCCGATTGACAATCATCCTGGTATAACATAAGAAGTCAACGAGCTTCGCGCCCGAGTTGTTGTCTTGGAAAATATGGTGCAAAACTTACCATCTTCAACAACATCATCGGCACCAACAGTACCATCAGCAATAGCACCGGCAACACCAGTACCACCAACAACAACATCCACAGCACAAGCCTCGACACTACACGTCTCAAACTCTCAGTCTGTACCTCCAGCATAATCATCATACTACATGATGTCCTACATCGATTTTCTTCGTTCTACATGACGTTCTACATCATTTATCTTCGTACGACATGGCGATTATGTAATCTCTAATGTTATGAGATTATATATTCTTGTTCTAACTGTAAATCAAATGAGTTTAATATCATATTAACTCATTGAATCTATGATTACATCTGAAGAAAATATATATGTATATATGTTTTCATAAAGATTGTAATTAAAAATTCTTTTACACAAACTGTTAATGATGAAAATATTTTAACTGGTAGGTAATACCCGAGGAATATTTAGATTTTACATTAATAAGTTACAATGTACATTCTTTCAAATCTGATTCAACAGTCATTCACTATCCTATTTACATCCACCGATGCACGTATCCGTTCACCACAGAATAACTATTTTCATTCAATTTCATATTTGGATTTTGACCTATCAGAATCCGACAAGTGGCATAATGAAGAAAACATTGGACAAAATAAAATTTGTTAGAAACAAACAAATTAACTATGAGAAATTTTGTTAAGAATCCACGCTAACTGTTCCAGCTAACTGTTCCTAGCTAACTGTTAATTCCGTATTACATTTTATTTTATCGCAATTTATTTATCGCAATTTAATTATCGCAATTTATTTATCGCAGTTTATTTATCGCAATTTATATTCTCGCAATTTTATTTATCGTCATTTAATTTCTGTTATTTATTTTTTTACGCACTTTAAATATCGGGACACGTATACAAGGTTTTGACATATCATATCGACGCATATACATATATATACACATATATATATATATATATATATATATATATATATATATATATATATATATATATATATATATATATATATATATATATATATATATATATATATATATATATATATATATATATATATATATATATATATATATATATATATATATATATATATATATATATATATATATATATATATATATATATATTATTTGGAATAACCATAGACACTCTATATGCAGTAGTGATCGAGTTCTCTATACAGGGTTGAGGTTGATTCTCAAATAATATATATACTTTGAGTTGTGATCGAGTCTAAGACATGTACACGGGTCACGATACTTATTAATTAATTCGAATATTATATATGAATTATTGAATTGCTAACTGTGGACTATCAACTGTGGACTACCAACATTGGACAATTAAAATGAATTAAAATATTGTTTATAACATATGAAACTAAACACTCTTCAAGTTTGCCACTTGATTTCATCTTAAACCTCATTTGTATCTTGACGATTACAATCTGTGTTCAAACATTTCATAATTCTTGAAAACACTTCAATCGAGAGGATGAACCAACCGCACTTCATCTACAGAAGAAAAGATTGATACATATAGTTATGCACTTGAAAATACTCGGAACCTGAGTAAACGTTTAACACGTATATGTGCTAGCTCCTTTGGCGTTGTTATTACCGAAAATAACTTTGCAATTCCTTTTCAAATTAGCCAATTTTGTCACAGCTCCAGCAAGTCAACTTCGACTTTTCGTTCGAAACAACCTTATTATAACCTTGATATATATGCATGCTCTTTTATTGTTACCGGGGAACCTTTTATATTCCACCATATTACCCTCAGCGTTTAATCATCTAAAAACACAATTCTCTTGAAACCACCTCGGATTGATAATCGATGACTCAGATATGGTAGCATTAAATGCAGAGGAAACAGAAAAATTATAGATGGTCTAAACGGCAAAAAGTTTGATGATAAAGAAGGGAGTGTTAGGAACGCTCGATAGAAAATTTGGTACTGAAAAACAGATTGAGCAAACCATGAAGGAGTCTCTGAACGAATCACAAGGACTAAACTTGTATATTAAAAATCTTGATGATTCTGTTTCTGATGAAATCTTTAGCGAATACCTTGCTTCTGACTCCAAACTCTTGCGGACAAATTTTCTTCACCATCCTTCGATATTAGAAAATTCCAAGATATCATCGTATTTTTCATTATAAATATCCTCCATATTTCTGAAGATATTTTTATAACTATTCTTATCTGAAATCATTAATCTCTTCGTGCTATCAGTATTACATCATATAGAAACTGTTAGTTTCTATATTCTGTAAACTTTCGAGCTTAAAATATGAATGTTATTGAAGTAATGTTGGGAATTGATGCATGAGTTAGTATAATATAATGACACTTGATCAACGTGATTATATTACAGTAAGTCATGCTGAGTTTCTAATGGAACGTGATGATTCACAGACCCTAACGTCATCATGTGCCATGTTACATAACTATTTCATTCTATTTAACTCCTGAACAAATCAAGAAAATGTATTCTTGATGGTTCTATATTCCGTGATGTTGATAAATTTGAAAATCAAATCGGGCTACCACGTTCCTTCCTGTTTATAACATTATAATCATTCGAAACTCTATATCTACAAATTCTGGACCATTATTCGCTTGACTTGAAGTCGGGAAGAGAAAACAAAAGCATAGAGCTTTGAAATATAAGGGAGAATATAAAGCATGATAACAACACATAAATTACAAACCGTGTATATCAATGTTTATCGCAACATAAAGACACGAGAGAATTAAAAACATTATAATCCCAAGGGCGAAGTAGAGGAAAGCATATTCCTCTGGTGGAAGTTGGAAAAGGAGAATGATTGTTGCGATAGTAAGGATGAGGACAAGGATCAGGACTGGATTAAGCATTTTCAGAATCTTTTGGATGTATGAAACAAGTAGGAAAGTATAGGAATGGTGAGAATAATGGAACGGAAGAGTTTAATTTATAATGGAAATATCAGACAGTTTAATCGAAGCAGATCACCGTATTTAATTATAGAGATCTTAATTTCCTTACTCGCTGAAGAATCAAATCTTTTAGATTTCGAAGATTTTCTTTAATCCCTTGAATTTCAGAATTTAACCCCCCACGTTAAAAGTTAAGACGCACCTTATTTTCTAAATTCAACCATGACTAGTCAAAAGTTATGATGAAACATGTCTTTTTCATTTCACTATTTGGTGATAGCTTCACTCGTACTCTTCGAATAATCGAATTGTTTTATCCATATTACTCAATGATGATAAAACTCTATTTATCAACTCATATTCGTCATGAAAACATTTTTATTGTTAATCATGACGACCACATTTCTTTAACGGGTAGGTACTATGACGACCCGGAGATTTCCGACCAAATTTAAACTTAATCTTTATATGATTTCGATACGATAAGCAAAATCTATTAAACCGAGTCTCAAAATGTTGGAACTATTATTCATAAATTCATTTGACCTTGACTATTTCTGACTATTGACGAACAATTGTGTGTAAATAAATATGTAAACATATATATATATAAATATAAGTGTATAGATATATTCTCAAATAAATACTTTAATCAATTGGAATATTTTAATCAATTGTATATGTGTATATATATATATATATATATATATATATATATATATATATATATATATATATATATATATATATATATATATATATATATATATATTGTATTAAATGTTAAATAGTACACAATTGATACAATGTAATATTAATATATTAAATGTAATTAAAAGCTTAATTATAGCTAGTATATTATTGTGTTCATTAATATTAATATCAGTATTACTAATATTATTAAATTATAATATGAAATTGATACATTTGATTTGTTATCCATACTATTGTTATCAGTGTTAACATCATCTTTATATTAACTAGTAGCTATAATTTTAATGATTATGAATAATATTAGTATTATTAGTAAATATTATTATTACCATTATCATTAATAATTATTGTTATAAATTATTATTACTATCATTATTATTATAGTACAATCTATTATTATCATTAATAATAAAATTACTATCGTTTCTATATCATTATTATCATTTCTACAGTGCCCATATTTCGTATTAATATAAACATAATACAATTTATTATTATTATTAGAATTTTTGTATTAGTAATTATTATCACTATTATTATTTAAATTTATTAACATTAATATAGTTTATATTATTATCATTATTATTATTTTTGTTAGTATTATTATCATTAAATAAAATGGTACTTATTAATATTAATTAAAATTAATAACAGTTATATAGATATAAATACACGATATATATATATATATATATATATATATATATATATATATATATATATATATATATATATATATATATATATATATATATATATATATATATATATATATATATATATATATATATATATATATATATATATATATATATATATATATATATAATTACAGTAAACATATATAGATATAGATACAGACGTGTTTGGTTTGCTATCACAATCTCACTACTGTTTTAGAAATCTATTTTTCCTGTCTCTAAGATTGATTTCAGACGACTACAATCCAAGAAGCTGTATGAAGTCGTACACTTTTTATTTAGTTTATTTTTTTTCTCTGTTCCTGATTTCAATGGTGTCGAAATCATTTGAGCTATCAAACAAGTTATATGAGCTGTAATATTATCTTTTAGTCTTTACATAATCCTCTGTGATTGCAATTCATTTGATAACAGCAAAAATCAAATAAAATTTTAATATATACAGCTCGATACCTCTGTACCTTCTACTTTTTAACCAGATCACAAAATTGAATGAAATTTAGAAATCCTTAAATGAGGTCTTGTTAGGAATTCTTCGTTCAAGCTATCTGCAAAATTTCAAAAGCTAATTCGTTGTATTGAGTACGAATTCATGAGTCAAAGTTGGATTTTAAAAAGTCAACCTTTTTGTTCTTCATGAAATTTGAGTTAGTTATTATGTTTCTGTTTCAATTAAGCATGGAGAAAGATTATAGACAGGTTTTAAAATGTATTTCGTTCAGGAACTTTGATCTAAAACACCCTAAAATTCGATTTCTATGTTTGAGTACATCAAGTACGCAGAGAACGGTTTTCTTTTGCTGTGTTTACTTCTTATTCATTTATTTTTTTTCTTTTTCTTTCCTATTAATACGGGAGAATCACTGGTTGATTGTATTTTGGTTTTACATCATATTTTTAATTATTGAAACTAGTAAATTGTGTTTAGCAACTCCTCTGGTCGAATGAATTTAAGGAAGAAGAAGAGGGATTATGAATATACGGGTTATAAATTATTATTCAGGAATTTAAAACAAAAAGACAGTATTGGAGCTATGGTTTAGAGGGTTTGTGGGTTTGCGAAAGGTCTTGGGTTCGAGTCCCGACTTGGGCGCTCTCTTATATTTTTTTTGAGTCTTTAAAGGTCGTTTCATATTTAAATTATTATTATTATTATTATTATTATTATTATTATTATTATTATTATTATTATTATTATTATTATATTATTATTATTATTATTATTATTATATTATTATTATTATTATTATTATTATTATTATTATTATTATTATTATTATTATTATTATTATTATTATTATTATTATTATTATTATTATTGTTATTATCAATTATTGATAGTATTACTTATAATTATAACTATCATTGTTATTATACTTACTAACCTAAGATTTAGTTATCAATTATTATTATTATTGTTATTACAAATATTGTATCATTAATAGTATTATTAGTAATTAGTATTATTATTAAAATCATCATTAGTAATAAGATTATTATTATTATTATTATTATTATTAAGTATTAAGCAGTATTATCATTATCACTATTATCACTAGTAGAAAATTATTAAAGTTATTATTACTATTAGTATCATTATTATTACCCTTATTACTAAAGTAACTTTATTTTAAACCTGTCGTCTTTATTAAAACTAATATTATCATTAAAAGTAAACATCTTTACTATCATTATTTTTATTAGTAGTAGTATGATCAATACTATTATTAATAAAAGTAATATGGTTATGACATTAAAAGTTTTAAAGATATTATCATTAAGATTATAAGAATATATATAAATGCATGGATTTAGAAACTATGGATAAAATTTTAATTTAAGTGAATTACTAGTTATTAGTATTATTATTAATAAAGTGATTATTACTATTATTAGTACATCATCATTATTATCAAAAACTATTTTTTAAAGAGATAAATATTTTGTACATAAAATATACTTATCACGCATATTAATATTTCACATAACTATATAAACCAAACTTACTAATATTATTTATTTAAATACGTACATATAAAAAAACTATTAATTTTAAATAAAGTACTAAACAATAATGTATATAAATAAATATAACTAAATAGATATTAATCATTTTGAGTATATACACAAATTAAATATATAATATATATAAATTAAGATATAACAAATAAATTTGTTCGATTACGATCATGTGTGTTAATATATATAAATGATATAGGTTCTTGATTCCGAGGCCAACTCTGCATTGTTCATATTCGTCATATGTATTTTTACTACAAAATACATTAGGTGAGTTTCATTTGCTCCCTTTTACTTTTTATATTTTTGGGACTGAGAATACATGCGCTATTTTTACGACTGTTTTATTAAATGCTTTTGAAATATATTTTGAACTGCGGATACATGAAATGCTTTTATAAATGTTTGACGAGATAGACACAAGCAAAACATTCCTTGAATGAATTATTATGCAGACAGAAGTTCTGCAGATTATTATTGAATTATGTGGACATGATAATTGCCACCATTGAATTATGTGAACATGATAATTGCCACCATTGAATTATGTGGACAGGATAATTGCCACTATTGAATTATGTGGACATGATAATTGCCACCAATTGATGTGAATGTTATGTATCGAGAGAATGATTTTTTATACACAGGTTATGTATATTATATTTTGTACACGAAATATATGTACGGTTACTAAGATTTATGAAAGATGATTTCGTACATGAGAAAGGTGTCCTGTATTTAAAATATATCGCATGTACATTACAGGTGGGTATAGGATTCAGGCCCATTTGTACCATGCAGGATTTAAATCTTGTGGTCTATCAAAATGATGAATTTTATTGTTTTATGATAAACTTATGAACTCACCAACCTTTTGGTTGACACTTGAAAGCATGTTTATTCTCAGGTATGAAAGAAATCTTCCGCTGTGCATTTGCTCATATTACATGGAGTTGTTCATGGTATATAGAGGTCAGAACCTCGCAATGGGACCAACTGTTGAAGACTTCGTCCAGATGGATTAGGACGGGGCATTTCACACCACCCCACAACCACCATCATAAGTTGAAATTAGAAGAAACCCCATACACGAACGTTGTTGCTTTGATCGTTCTCTATGTGTACGCACTAGTAATTTGTGTTTTTAAGGTATAATTGCTAACCCTAGTTTTTATAAATCTGAATTATGTTCAATTACATGGTGTTATCAAGTCTAGTGCTCAATTAATGGTGTCATGCGTTGTTATTTATCGTTTGGTTGCATAATTAACGTTGTATACATGAAAAACGAATTTGTATTTTAATGATCTGATTTAATTGACATGAGATATGATCTTGTAATATGTTTAAATAGAAAGATATCAAAAATTTATTAATTTTAGACTCCGATTTTGCGTGATTTCGTTATCGTATGCTCAAGATATGCTTAATCGAAGTTTTCGTTAAGGTTTGCATGATATACGAATTTTCTGAGTTGCATGCTTTGTGTTTTGGTTTATATAAAGTGTACTACTGTATTCCTTGTGAAAAGTTATGAAATTTAGACTAATATTTGCGTTAAAAGGTTATGTAATGCTCCCGTTTGTCAAAACGAAGATTTGGTTTTTAAAGTGACCTGAATCGGTTTTCAAAGTTACATAAAAATTGCTAGAGTGAACTAGGAATTGATTTAGACTTTTATCTTCTTGAATATGTTATATTAAGTATTCCTTGACATGTTTCATTTGTATGCGAACTTGCGAGAATGTGATTTTCCATGAGATATATGCTCATCTAAGTGATGTGTCCGGTTGATGATTAAAAACTGATGAGTCTGTAAAGATTTGAAAAACTGTACAAATTGGATAAAGAAATATTTCTGATTATTTTATCACTAAAACTATGGAATGTTTTGAGGTGACTCCAATTGTCCGTTCATCAAAATCTATTTTCTATATTTTTTGAAAATGTTTAAAAACTGACGCGCGGGCAGAAATTGCTGTAATGAACTATGAATAGACTCTTTCTGATATTGGACTTTTATATGTCGTATGAGGCTTTGGCCAAACTTATTAGAATCGATTTTAAGTGTGGTTATGATCTAGAGTTGTTCATGAATTAATGATTTATGTACTATGAGCTATAACTGGATCTTTCTACGACGTACGAATTTTTAAGGCATGCTTTAAGGTGCAAAAGTGCAATATGCTTAATTATGACTTGTAAAGTGATACTTGACCTAGGTTTGACTTATTGATCATGTTTGTATGACCTACTGAGATGTTTGACTTTAGTTGACCACTTTGACCTAGTTGACTTTAGGGTTGACTTTGGTTGACTTGCTTGGATTAGTTGACTTTTACTTATTCGTTGAGTCAGTCTGAGCACTAGGACTTTGCGTACACTATGGGTTGACATATTTTGACCTATAAGTGTATACTTAAGATGATTTACTTATTTAGTTTGCGTTTTTCAGTCGAGATTCTTCGACAATCATACGTTTTGCTAAGAAATTACAAGTGCTTTTGCTAAGGTGAGTCTACAGTCCCTAATATGTTTTTACAGGGATGAGATGCATGCTTTTTACGAATGTTTTACATATTAGGCACAAGTAATTAAATGACTATACATATGAGTTCAGATCAAAAATCCCTTAGCTTGATTATATTAGTTACTTTGTAAGCTCGACTTCTAGGGACGGTACCGTTAG
The DNA here is from genome assembly GCF_046630445.1 of Rutidosis leptorrhynchoides. NCBI lineage: Eukaryota > Viridiplantae > Streptophyta > Magnoliopsida > Asterales > Asteraceae > Rutidosis > Rutidosis leptorrhynchoides. Next base: position 132,968,448 of record NC_092335.1, read on the forward strand.
GTTTGACAGACCTCGCCTAAACATAACAGGCGTCTATTTTGTTGTTACTCGTACACTTGATCGGTGTATGCAATGATAGGGTAAACTAAAGGCGTGTGCTCTGCTCACGTAAAGGTTAAAGCTTTATAATCAAGTGCTCATGTTAATGTATACTTTTCCTATGATGTTTTCCAAGAAAATCTTGTGGCCTAACTTACGAAATGATTTACTAAACCTGTAATTTCACTCAATGTTTTTTGTTGACGTTTTGCATGTTTCATCTCAGGTACATAGAGGTAGTGCTTCCGCTTAATTGAAGTTATTTTGCTGTTTGCTGCTAGAACTGGACGGAGTCCATCATATTTATCGTTTTCATTTTAAGAACAAATATTCGCATTTAAACTATTTTGTTTCAAGATGTTTTGGGTTCATATACTTTAGTCATTTATGTCAAACGTTTTCCAGTTACATTGTTTTTAATAAATGACTTGATTTGATAAGTAATGCAAATACTTTTCGAAAATGTCTCATATAGAGGGCGTAACTGATGATGTAGCGTGAGGGTACGAAATAGTATTATTTTTACTAGGAAATACTACAAAATATGACACAAGTTTTATTAATTTACGGATGGGATATACCTAAACCTTGCTACAACACTATAGGCAGTGTACCTAATCGTAGAGTAGTGTAGTTTTTAGTAAGTCCGGTTCGTTCCACAGGGAGCTAGTGATTACGTACTATATTTTTATAAAACTATATTTATATAAATATATATATATATATAAGTAGTAATATTATTATAAAAGGGGGGTTTTACCGTTTAATGACCGGTTTGTCGATTCTATATTTTAAGCGCAAAGATAAATGACGATAATTAAAGTGCGTAAAATAATGACAATAAATAAAATGACAGTAAATAAAATTGCGAGTAATAAAATGACAGTAAATAAAGATACGATGAGAAATATAATAAAAGAATTATGCTTATTTAAACTTCCGTAATCATGATGTTTGACGTGTTGATTTTAATTTATTACCATGGGTTAATTGTCCTTTGTCCTGGTTTATTTGATACGTCTATCTGGTTTTTGTCCATAATAGTCCATCGGTCATAAATATAAAGTGCGAGTGTCCTCGTCAAATTACCCTTATACCCGAAGTCAAATATTCCAACTAATTAAGGATTTAAACTGTGACGCAGTTATCACTTCTGTCAACAATTACACCAGTTATCACTGTATGTAATCTACCCCTGTTTTGATTAGATATGAATATTAATTTACCCACTTGATCAGTTTGAATAATCAATTACCCAACCCGAATAATTAATTAAATGATTATAATAGATTCCATATGAACGTCACTAAATAGGACAACCATAATCATTATTAATTATTAGGATAATTAATTTGAAGATAGGTTCGACAGACTCCAATGAGTTGTCACTCAATTAGACAATACCCCCCATCTATTAATAGTCAATAGTCCAATTTCCACAAGTGTCGGTCTTTTGCCCAAACCTTAATTATGGTACAAAGCCCAATTACCCAATTTTAGTAATTAGCCCAACATCATGATTACTTCGTTTTAAATAAGCATAATAATAACTTAGCTACGAGACATTAAATTAAAAAGGAAAGACATAACTTACAGTGGGTATTAATATCGTAGTACTACACGGGCAGAGTCTTGACTTAAAACCCGTAAATCATTTGTTACAATACTAAACTAAATCATAATTATTAAAATTATAATTAAAATTATAATTATTTATTTATGTTATATGTTTACAGAGAAGGAAAAGAAAAAGATGTGTTTGAGTTCGTGCATAAACTGCCTTTTTATAGGCATTTGGCCAGATTTTTACTGCCATGCGACTCGCATGGGTTTATGCCTATTTGCCATGCGACTCGCATGGCCACGCTGGACAGCTCACATATCTTTTGTCTTCTTGTTCGTCGACATATTTATTAAATATATATAAAATATAAATAATTTTAATAATTATTTATATATTATATTATATTTATGTGCATAGTAGACTAGATATTTTTGGTCCGTTGCGTCGGGCGTTTCTTCTAGGCTCGGGTCCCGGTTCCGGATTTTCGGACGTCCTTGCGTACTATTTTATATCGTGTACTTTGCGTTTCGTAACTTGTACTCTTGTTATTTTTAGACGTTCCTCATCAATAATTTGAACCATTTTATTTGTATCTTGTACATTTGAGCATTTTGGACCTTTCCGTCTTCAAATCTTCATTTTCGCCTTTTGTCTTCGCACTTATTTAATATAAACGAATATTACTTGAATATGGAACAATTGCAACTAAAATCTTGTCTTTCTTGGGGGATAATGTTATGAAATATATGTTCCTTTTTAGCCTTATCAATATCCCCACACTTGAGCGTTGCTTGTCCTCAAGCAATACAGTCTTGAAATAATATAATACATCACACAAATCACTTCTTTATTCTTCACACTTTATACATTAGTGATTTTGATAGAGCGGTATAAACAATGATATTAACAATAGAACCATGGTTAAAGGTGGGTGTGTCATCCACAGTTGCCTTGGGTTTAGGTCAACGACACTTGCAATCAAATAGCCGATTTACTTTCGGTTTCCAAAGCAAAGTGCACATTTGAAAGGCGGTTTACAGTCCCACATGACTATAAAAATGTAGATCCTTTAGGAAATTGGATCTTTATGAAAACATTTGATCTTTTAAAAATTCAAGCTAGATTTTACCCTAGACAAGTTTTCTGATTTGACCCACCATCGGTGTTGCAAAATATATTTGTGGATCAATATTTTGGCTTAAAACTTTTAGGTTCGTGTAATCCACTGCTATCCCGGTATCGGAAGCACACATCCAGTTTACTTGTTCCGTATATTACTTTTCGGTAAACTACCGTCCGGTTGTAAAGGAAAGCGATGAACAAGAAACTGTTAAGGCAATGTCTAATGACATGCATTTGTTCATGGTCTAATTAACGTGTCGGATGCTAGAACTATCCTTGGTAGGAGCAATAGTAAAGATCATCCTTTGATTTTTCGGTCTGGCACAAGGTCCTGTCTTCGACCATGCTATGCAACCACCGTTCTTACGGTTGACACCCGATTTGGTTCAGGTGACCTAATGAATTCTAGGTGAATTCCTAGGATTTTACGTTCAATGGTAATGAACGCATTGAAAATGGGTTTTCAGAAAACAAATCGGTTTGTATTTTTGATCAAAATATTTTCTCGTTCAAGCTCGAGTTTAGATATCATCGAATTCCATGAGTTTGTAATTCTCAATCTTTAAGGTCAATCTCAAGGATTGAGTAATATCAGGCTTAAAAGCTGATTTTTAATCTTTTAAGGAGATTATCTTTTCTGGGGATCTGATTCATTAGTCTTATCAAGCTAATTTGCACGGTGCCTCCCCATTGTACGAGATAAATCCTTCTCATGGTTAGGATAAATCTGACCACTTGGCGACCCTGTTTGATGCTGAGGTCCGTGGATTTCCAGCCGATTTTAGTGATGACTTTTCTAGATTTTTCGTCAACCTACAGCTGGTCTGGACGACAACTTCATGACCTAAATCAAGAAGCGCGTGTCTTTTTCGGAAGACTTTACTTCCTTTTAATGATGGAATTGATTCATCGTGTAGATCCATCTTTTCTTTCAAATATATTACAATAAACCGGGTAAAACTGTTAATTAAGTCCAAAACAAAAGCACCTGCAATAACTTTACAGAAACATGTGATAGATAGTTTTTAATTGAATAACTTGGTACATTCTCCCCACACTTAGTTTCTTTCTTTGCCTTTTTATTCTTCTTTATTCCTTTTTAAATGAATTCAAGCGTTTTGGGTTGTTTCTCAATTTATGTCCTCGAGGTAACAATAATTTCGTTATTAACACCTAGTTTTCATCGTTCATAAATATATATAAACATGATTTTGATTTCATTTAGTTGAAAATTTTTCAAATTTTCGCAAAATTTGGCAAATAAACCAAGTGTAAACCCGAGAGAATTTATAACCCTTCCCCACATTTAAGATCATGCAATGCCCTCATTTGCATGAAATCAGACTCTAATTATAAATTCACGAGGGTGATTAGTGTAGAAAAGTGATTAAAAATACCGAGTTTGCAAACATGTTGTTGTCATATCACATTTGATATTTTGCGTCTTGTCGTCAAAATTAGTAGCTTTTGCTGAACTTAATGCTAGTCTTTGAAAGTGCGCTGTTTTACCCTATTTTGTACATAACATAAAATATAAACATATATATACATATTTTTAAAGTTTGGTACATAACCCCACGTTCAAAAATTTATAATATATAATATTTTTGGCATCCTTTAGATCAATAAAATTAAAAATAATGATAACAAAATTTGTCGCCCCGCCCTCGGGTAAAGCAATTTCGGCTCTATGACCTAGTCTTCAACTCACGACGAATTTTAGAAATCAATTTTTTTTTAACTTAATGAAATAAAGTAAATTTTGTTTTTAAAATCACACAAAACTTAAATTTAAAAAGCATATTAATTTTTATATAAAACCTACAAAATAAAAAAAAAATTCAGAATGGAGGGAGGAAACTAGTTCTTTAGTGTCTGCTAGCGGAAAAGACCAATCGGATTCCATTCTCGGAACTACACGAGAACAGAACAACTAACTCTAGATAGCATTTTTTTTTTTAGAACACTTAAATCTCCCCACACTTAGGTAGCTGTGGTGTTGAAATTGTGATTAACTTCATCGTTAATTTCTTTTGGTCCATAATCAACTTGCGTATCTGTGAATTTTTCTTTAAGCCATTGGTCGGATTCCTGTGTAATATCCACAATTTCAACTAGCTTCGCCTTTTCTTTAGGCGACAAATTGGATACTAACCGGTTACATAACTTGAAGTTCCCCTTACTTCTAGCATCGCGAATCCGTTTAATAAGTTTCTTCATTGAACTATTAATAACGGGATCATTTAATTTCGTATCAACAACGGGGTTCTTTGTTATCAGGTCATCATTAGGTGTTACTTCATTTTCCCCACACTTAGGCGTTTCATTATTGCTAAGCACTACCGTTGGAGTTGGTAAAACCACATGGTTATTACCAATCGTTTTTACCGGTTCAACGGTTTTGGTTGGTGGAGATTTAGACTTTCGAATCATAAAGGTGATCGATTTGTCACCACTTTTAAGTGTCATTCTTCCATTTCCTACATCAAATAACGCCCCGGTGGACGCTAAGAATGGTCGACCTAAAATTAGAGGAATGTTTGGGTCCTCTTCTATGTCAATGACAATGAATTCGACTAGAAAGGTTAAATTGCCTACTTGAATGGGTAGGTTGTCAGCGATTCCAACTGGGTGCTTAATGGTTTGATCAAAGAGTCGAACACTCATATCTGTTGGAGTTAACTCACCTACACCTAATCTCTTATATAAGGAAAGAGGCATAACACTCACACTTGCACCTAAATCTGCTAGTGCATCATACATAATACAATCACTAAGTAGACAAGGAACAATAAATTCACCCGGATCACCTACCCTAGGTGGAGGTTTTGGTGGAAATGTATTCACCGGGTTTATTTCTACGGTTTTTGTTTCTTGTACTTTCTTCTTCTTTTTCTTCTTCTTCTTTCCAGGATTATCACAATCTTTATTTCCTATCACTTGCTCATACTCAACTCCTTTTCTTGGAAATGGGATGGGTGGTTTGTATGGTGACACCACTGGCTTTACATACTCGGGTGGTGGTGATGGTGTAACTTCTTCATTGTTATTATCATCTAAAACCTCCCCATCTTCTGGAGCTGGTTTTTTAGAATTTGTTGATACCATGTTAACATTCTCATTCCTAAGATTTACTTCAGTATTACTCGGTAGCTTTCCTTGTTCCCTTTCACTTATTAATCTAACAACAGTACCTACTTGTTTTTCTAGATTCAAAATGGAAGCTTGTTGAGTTCTAAGTGACTGATCAACCCTCTCATTCGTTTGGGTTTGAGATGTAATAAATTGTGTTTGAGATTCCACTAGCTTTACCATCATTTCTTCTAGATTTGGCTTTTTCTCTTCGGTTTGTTGTGGTGGTTTATACAAGCTAGGTCTTTGTTGATTGAAAGTGTTGTTTTGAGTCGGTTGGTTATTCGGACCTTGTTGGTTGTACGAGTTATTGTCGGGTCCTTTTGGATTGTAAAGAATGTATTGATTTCGATTAAAGTTTGGCCTTGGCGGTTGATAATTATTCTGGTAATCATTTCCCGGCCTTTGGTTCATATAGGAAACATTCTCTCGTTGTTCCATCGTTGGTTCAATGTAACAATCTTTCAATAAGTGTGGTCCACCGCATTGCTCACAACTGATTCGTATTGCGTGAATATCTTTATTCATATTTTCCATTCGTCTTTCGAAAGCATCTATTTTTGCGGAAACAGAATCAAAGTTATGGCTAGAATCGGCTCTAGCCGCTTTAGATGATCTAACGATATCTTTTTCTTGGTGCCACTCATGTGAGTGGGATGCTGTGTTATCAATGATTTTGTAAGCTTCGGTTGCGGTTTTCTTCATAATGGAACCACCAGCTGTTATATCGATGTCCTTTCGTGTAGCAACGTTGACACCTTGGTAGAATATTTGTACTATTTGATAAGTATCTAAACCGTGTTGAGGACATCCTCTCAACATCCTTCCGAATCTTGTCCACGCCACATATAATGTTTCATTTGGCTTTTGCGCGAACGTAACAATTTCTCCTTGAAGTCTCACGGCTTTGGATGCCGGAAAGAATTGTTTAAGAAATTTTTCAACTAAAACATCCCATGTGTCAATCGCCCCTTCAGGTAACGATTCCAACCAATCTTTGGCTTCTCCCTTTAAAGTCCAGGGAAACAACATGAGATATATCTGTTCATCCTCCACTTCTCGGATTTTGAATAGTGTACAAATTCTATTAAATGTACGAAGGTGTTCGTTTGGATCTTCCTTCGGCGTACCACTATATTGGCACTGGTTAGTTACCATGTGTAGGATTTGTCCTTTGATTTCATAATCTGGAGCATTAACTTCCGGTTTAATAATGGCGTGACCTTGGCCGGTGCGTTTAGCTCTCATTCGATCTTCCATGCTTAGAGGTTCTAGATTTTCCATAATTGGAAGTGTTGTATCTGAATCACTAGAGGATTAATGGTTTGGGGTTCAGGAGGATTGATTAGTGGTTCAGGAATATCCTATAAGTTATAAAAAAAATAAGAAAAACTTATATAAGTTGTCCAATCAATAGACTTTTCTGATTTTGCCCACGTTTCGAATAGCCAAAAGATGCAGCAGAGGGGCAGGATTCGTTTGGTCTCAATATAATTGAGTACTGTTTGGCTCCAATAACCCGGTCCACGTACAAATCCAACTATTACTACGAACCAGAAAATTTTGATGTCTATCAATTTAACCACTTAAAATAAATTTTCGTAATTTTAAGAAATTTAGAGAAGAAGTAGAAAAAAAAATCTAAGTCCTAAAAACTAGAATGGCGAGAAATACGAGAGAAAAAGATTGCGCGTCGAAAAGTGTCGAAAAATGAAAAAGATGAAGAGTGGTTTGTAAACACGCTGTTAATCCAACCTTATAACGATCACTATCTTAAAATTAAAGCTACAAATGGAGATCACTAATTGGAATTGTAATTGATACATAGGTAAAAGGCGTCGAAAAATACGAAATAAGAAAATAGCACGAAAAATGGCGTCGCAAAATTTTAAGGCACCTAAATCTTAGTCTAAAGAAAAAGCACTTAAGGGATTTTACGGCAAAACTAAAAATTCTAGAAGTAAAAATAACTATGGCAAAACTAAACTCAATACTAAAAGTTGCGAATATAGTCTAAAAATCTAAAGGTAATAAAACTAAAAAAATTTTTTTTTTTATAGACAAAAACTTGATGATGTAGCGTGAGGGTACGAAATAGTATTATTTTTACTAGGAAATACTACAAAATATGACACAAGTTTTATTAATTTACGGATGGGATATACCTAAACCTTGCTACAACACTATAGGCAGTGTACCTAATCGTAGAGTAGTGTAGTTTTTAGTAAGTCCGGTTCGTTCCACAGGGAGCTAGTGATTACGTACTATATTTTTATAAAACTATATTTATATAAATATATATATATATATATAAGTAGTAATATTATTATAAAAGGGGGGTTTTACCGTTTAATGACCGGTTTGTCGATTCTATATTTTAAGCGCAAAGATAAATGACGATAATTAAAGTGCGTAAAATAATGACAATAAATAAAATGACAGTAAATAAAATTGCGAGTAATAAAATGACAGTAAATAAAGATACGATGAGAAATATAATAAAAGAATTATGCTTATTTAAACTTCTGTAATCATGATGTTTGACGTGTTGATTTTAATTTATTACCATGGGTTAATTGTCCTTTGTCCTGGTTTATTTGATACGTCTATCTGGTTTTTGTCCATAATAGTCCATCGGTCATAAATATAAAGTGCGAGTGTCCTCGTCAAATTACCCTTATACCCGAAGTCAAATATTCCAACTAATTAAGGATTTAAACTGTGACGCAGTTATCACTTCTGTCAACAATTACACCAGTTATCACTGTATGTAATCTACCCCTGTTTTGATTAGATATGAATATTAATTTACCCACTTGATCAGTTTGAATAATCAATTACCCAACCCGAATAATTAATTAAATGATTATAATAGATTCCATATGAACGTCACTAAATAGGACAACCATAATCATTATTAATTATTAGGATAATTAATTTGAAGATAGGTTCGACAGACTCCAATGAGTTGTCACTCAATTAGACAATACCCCCCATCTATTAATAGTCAATAGTCCAATTTCCACAAGTGTCGGTCTTTTGCCCAAACCTTAATTATGGTACAAAGCCCAATTACCCAATTTTAGTAATTAGCCCAACATCATGATTACTTCGTTTTAAATAAGCATAATAATAACTTAGCTACGAGACATTAAATTAAAAAGGAAAGACATAACTTACAGTGGGTATTAATATCGTAGTATTACACGGGCAGAGTCTTGACTTAAAACCCGTAAATCATTTGTTACAATACTAAACTAAATCATAATTATTAAAATTATAATTAAAATTATAATTATTTATTTATGTTATATGTTTACAGAGAAGGAAAAGAAAAAGATGTGTTTGAGTTCGTGCATAAACTGCCTTTTTATAGGCATTTGGCCAGATTTTTACTGCCATGCGACTCGCATGGGTTTATGCCTATTTGCCATGCGACTCGCATGGCCACGCTGGACAGCTCACATATCTTTTGTCTTCTTGTTCGTCGACATATTTATTAAATATATATAAAATATAAATAATTTTAATAATTATTTATATATTATATTATATTTATGTGCATAGTAGACTAGATATTTTTGGTCCGTTGCGTCGGGCGTTTCTTCTAGGCTCGGGTCCCGGTTCCGGATTTTCGGACGTCCTTGCGTACTATTTTATATCGTGTACTTTGCGTTTCGTAACTTGTACTCTTGTTATTTTTAGACGTTCCTCATCAATAATTTGAACCATTTTAATTGTATCTTGTACATTTGAGCATTTTGGACCTTTCCGTCTTCAAATCTTCATTTTCGCCTTTTGTCTTCGCACTTATTTAATATAAACGAATATTACTTGAATATGGAACAATTGCAACTAAAATCTTGTCTTTCTTGGGGGATAATGTTATGAAATATATGTTCCTTTTTAGCCTTATCAGTAACCGATAAACTGTGGGATCAGGAGTTAATATTCCGTTAGTGGATTCTGACGGGGTATTACGCAAATTTCTCTCGATCTAAAGGACCAAGAAAAGACAACTTTCACCTGTCCTTATAGAACATTTGCCTATCGACGCATGCCCTTTGGGTTATGCAACGCACCAGCTACGTTTCAGCGATGCATGGTGGCTAAATTTCACGACATGATTGAACGTTGTATCGAAGTCTTCATGGATGACTTTTCAGTTTTTGGTAGTACCTTTGATTCGTGCCTTTCTAACCTTGACAAGATGCTTACCCGGTGTGAAGATTCGAATTTAGTTCTTAATTGGGAAAAATGTCACTTCATGGTTAAAGAAGGCATAGTTTTAGGACATAAAATTTCAAAAGCAGGAATAGAAGTTGATAAGGCTAAGATTGAGACCATTACTAAACTTCTAGAACCTACCATAGTAAAAGCGGTAAGGAGTTTCCTTGGACACGCCGGTTTTTACCGACGTTTCACTAAAGATTTTTCAAAGGTCACTCGACCTCTCACTCATCTCCTCGGAAAGCAAGTTCCGTTTGTCTTCGATGAAGAATGCAGTAAAGCATTCAACTATCTGAAGGAATAGCTCACACATGCGCCCATCATGATTGCTCCCGATTGGAGCTTACCATTCGAAATCATATGTGATGCGAGTGACTTCGCAGTTGGATCTGTACTAGGACAACAGGCAGATAAGCACTTTCATCCAATCTATTACGCCAACAAAGCCTTGACCAGAGCTTAAGAGAATTATACCACCACGGAGAAGGAGCTGCTAGCTGTAGTTTTCGCCTTCGACAAATTCCGTCCCTATCTCATCCTGTCCAAAACTATGGCTTACACAGATCACTCAGCCCTTAAATTTCTATTCACTAAGCAAGACACTAAACCGAGACTCCTACGATGGATCTTACTCCTACAAGAATTCGATATTGAGATCAAAGATAAGAAAGGAGCAGAGAACATCGCAGTAGACCATCTCAGTCATTCGGAGAACCAAGCGATGGAACAACTTGTGGAACAAGATATCAGAGACAAATTTCCGAAAGAACAACTTATGAGCTTAGGAGAAGCTAACATAGGATCGCAATTTACTGATACCCCTTGGTTTGCTGACATGGCCAACTACCTAGTTGCGGGAGTAGTACAGAAAGGAATGAGCACATCCTGAAGAAGGAAGTTCTTCAGGGACGCCAAGTACTACTACTGGGAAGACCCTTACCTGTTTAGAATTTGTCTTGATCAAATAATCAGGAGGTGCGTAGATGAGAAACATGCAGCAGGGATTCTTCACCAATGTCACCATGGACCAACAGGAGGTCATCATGGAGCAAACTTAACCGCAAGAAAAGTCTACGAATCAGGATTTTATTGGCCGTCTATATTTTGAGATGCGCAAGAGCTTGTAAAGTATTGCGACGCATGCAAAAAGGCAAGGTATTATCTATATGAAGAATGAGATGCCTCGGACTAATATCCAAGCTTGCGAGATCTTCGATATATGGGGATTAGACTTTATGGGGGCCATTTCCTAAGTCTAATGGGAAAGAATATGTCCTCGTAGCAATAAATTATGTCTTCAGATGGGTCGAAGCCCAAGCATTTCCAACTAATGATGCCAAGGTCGTCACCAACTTCCTGAAGAGACTCTTCTACCGATTCGGAGCTCCCCGCGCTATAATAAGTGATAGAGGCACGCACTTTTGTAACACCTAGTTTATGAAAGTGATGCAACAATACAGAGTTACCCACAAAATGTCCACTGCCTATCATCCGCAGACAAACAGACAAGCAGAGGTCACTAACAGAGCACTCAAGAGAATTCTAGAATGCACCGTCGGCCATCATGGGAATAAATGGTCCGAGAAACTAGATGATGCTCTGTGGGCATTCCGGACTGCCTACAAGAATCCCCTAGGAACTACACCCTACCGAATGATCTATGGAAAAGCTTGTCATCTTCCACTGGAACTATAGTATAAAGCTCTCTGGGCACTGAAAACATGTAACCTCGATCCTTCAGTAACCGCTAGATATCAAAAAATGCAAATGAATGAACTCACTGAATTAAGAGACCAAGCTTATGAAACGTCATACATCTACAAGGAACTAACGAAGCTTACGCATGATGCAAAATTGATTCCTACAAAGTTCGCTCCTGGAGATAAAGTTCTACTCTTTAATTCTCGATTCAAGAAGTTGGCTGGAAAATTCAGATCAAGATGGAGTAGCCCATACAAACTTATTCACGCTTTTCCACATGGAGCCGTGGAATTAGATGGACCCATTGGCAACTTCAAAGTCAATAGCCACCGGTTAAAAGTTTATCTAGATGACCACGACAAGGAGGAGCATATCTTCTCCTTCAATCCATTCTGAAGACCAGCCAGGAAAAGTCGAGCTATAACGACTTGATAAACAAAGCGCTCTTGGGAGGAACCACTTGCTTATCCTTTTTATTTATTTTATTTTCAAATTATTTTCAGTCTACAAATATACTATTTCTGTGCACTAACCCTAAGCGCCATACTTGCGCTTAGTACTTACAAGTTTGTTGAATGTATTCAAACAAAAATGCCAAGCTCAAGAGCTTCTTTTTGCATTCTAGTTCGCTGGAGGAGGACTCCCAGAGTATACCTATCGGAAAGCAGCACATATCAGTTTAGGCCATCCACAAGACAGTTAGGTCCAAGACGTATGATCCTTGAGAGTGTTGAGGAGGACACTAGTACGGCACCACCAGCCCCTCCAGTGCGACGCTCCTGACGTTTAGCTTCGAGACCAGCTGAGTTTTGAGAGTTACCAGAGACACGTGATGTGATGACCCGAAAAATTTTGACTTATTTAAACCAATTCTCTATATGATTTAATATTTTCGTCATGATAAGCAATGCATTTTGACAAGTTTTAAAACTTTTGAAAATGAGTTTTTATATACCGGTTGACCACCCTGTTTGTCTGACGATTCACGAACGTCATAACTTGTGATAATTATATAATTGTGTGTGTATATATATATATATATATATATATATATATATATATATATATATATATATATATATATATATATATATATACAGAAACATGCGAATAATATTAATATACGAAATGATAAAAATTTACTATTGAATGATGCAATTTCGAATTAAAAAGTTTACGTATATAATCGTTTTATTTGTATGATGTATTTTTTTAATTTTTTAGAAGACACGAAGTTAAATCAAAGATGTACAAGTTGTAAAGCACAACGTACAACAACGTAACTTAAATAGTTGAATTGAATTAATTCATTTACTATTCATGTGAATAGTAAATAAAATGAAATTAATTAATTTACTATTCACATGAAAGCGACATAATATAGATTATTAATTATAAGTTACATAAAATACCCCTGAAGTATTTAATAAATAAGAATTTTTAAAATATTAGAATTCATTCATTCGATTAAATTAAATGAATTCCGTGATTTACGGTGGCACGAAATGATCAGCAGACTAGTACGTACACTCCACATTGAATGTATATAGTAATTTTATAAATAAATGGACTTTTTTACAACTAGATTTATAAAGCTTAAGACCAAAATAAATATATGTATTCAATTATAAAAAGTGGAATTTTTTTATTTATACTTTTACTCGTCAATTCACATGTTTGATTCCTTTTATTATTATATTATTATTTTATTATTATATTATTACTTCATTATATTATTATATCATTATAATATTATATTTATTATGTGACAACCAGGAAATTTCCAACCAAATTTAAACTTTAATCTTTATATGTTTCCGACACGATAAGCAATATTTGTTAAGTTAAATTTCAAGAATTTTAAACTATGTTCATACATTCATTCAACCTCGACCAAGTTCCAACGATTCACGAACCATTAAACGAATATGATTATATATGTATATGTGTATATATATTATAACTTGAAACGAAAATAAAATATTAGATTAAATACTTTATATGATTGTATCTGTTTCAAAATGTTTATCAATGGAATTAGAAGATAAGATCAAATGATTGAATTATCAGATATATTGAATTATGATTACAAGTCTCTGTTGAAAGGCCCACGTTGATTTGAGAAATCTTTCCATTTTAACAATATTCGAAAAATGGTAAAGTGATTTATAAATAAGAACAAATTGTCAATCATTGAGAACTAGACAAAGGATAGTGGAAGATTGAATTTCATAAAGACTTGATTGATCTATTTAGTTTCAAACGTACAAAAAACGTTTTTAGTTTAAAAAGAACTTTATTATTAAAACGTATATAACTTTTATAAATATCTAGAACCACTTTTGACAACTCATTACTTAACTAGTATGATAAAGATAACGATATTTATATTTTATTTTATTAAATATATATAACGATTTAAATTAATATTATATATATTTATACGCGTATTATACGTACATAGTTTTATACTTTTACTATACTTGAACTTTACATTTACTTTATTTTTACTTTACTTTAACTTTAATAATTCACCTTAATAATTCATACTTTAATAATTCACTTTAATAATTCATACTTTAATAATTCACTTTAATAATTCATACTTTAATAAATTACTTTAATAATTCATACTTTAATAATTCACTTTAATAATTCAAAAATCTATTATAAATAGAATTCAAGAGGTTTCATTATTTCATAGAAACTTGAAAATATTTTTCTCTAAACTCTCTCAATCGATATACATATATATATTTACTCCGTATTATTTCAAGATATTATTAGTATATATAAAATATTACTACGGAGTGCTGTCCGAGTGATTTCGAAATTGTTTTTCGAGTGGGATATGATTAAGGAAATTATGGGTTATAGCTATGGAGGTGATTGAGTATAGTTCATGGGTATGCTCGTGAGGTCAATATAGTGTTTATCATTTCCGTTGCGTCTACGTACCTTTTCTGCAATATTGAATCTCGATATTGATACGTGAGTACTCATAATTTAACTTTTACATACTAATAGTGTATCCCTGACTAGTGCTCGAGTATTTAGGATTATGCATGCTTGTACTTTTGATATTGCCCTTAGACAGATTAGGTTGAATCTTGAATTAGTTACACTTGCGGTTGAGATAAGGTATAAGATATGCATGTCCTTGGAAAGCTAGCGAAAAATTAAGAACTTTTCCTTTAGATATCGAATGGTTTCGATGAACGGATTAGAAGTTATAATCAATTCAATTTTCGATATTTTTATTAAAAATGATTATTATTATCGTCGTTCTAGTTTTATCTTATTATTATCATTATTATTATCTTTATCAATAAAAGGGATTTATCATTAAAAATTGTTATTTTTTTTATTACTATCGTTATTATCGTTAAAGTTATAATTATTATTATTATTATTATCCAATTATTATTATTATTATTATTGGTATTATTATTATTATCATTATTAATATATATCATTATTTAAAAATAGTTATTGTTATTGTTATTATTATTATTACTATATTATCATTAAGATAATTATTAGTATTATCGTTAATAATGTTATAGTAACTATCATTATTAATATTAGTGTAATTAAAACAAATATTTGTAACACCTAATTATTTTGATTACTATTATTATCATTATTATGAACACGATATAAAAGACGATTAAAAGCTATTAAACGAAACGATTAGGAAATAATGGGTAAGAGTTTCATGATGAAATTAAAATATTATAAGATATTGATTTAGATAAAATTATCGTTCTTATTATTTTTATCATTACTATTATTATTAAAAGTATCGTTAGTATTAAAACTATTATTTTAACAAAAATTATCATTTTAATAGAAATGTCATTGTTACTATAAAATATCATTATTATTATTATTATTTTAAATGGAATTATTATTTTAAAGATAATATTAAAAATTATCGTAAATATTAAATTTATCATAATTAGAATTATCGTTTTATCATAATATCATCTTAGTAATTATAAATATTGATATTTTTATAATAATAATTATTATTACAAAATAATACAACTTTTACTTACTATCATTATAGATATTATTTTATCAAATAAATATGTGATACAAACATATTTTACTACGTGTAATAACTTACTTTAATAATACCTATCATATTATCTTTATGATATTAAATGAACCCTATAAATTTTATTACTTAAATATATATAAAAGTATATTTTATTATATAAATTTAATATAAAATTTTATTTATTAATAAATAAATTATATTATTTACTCTAATAAATCTTTTAAAAATATTTAAAAATATAAAACGACGATATTTAAACTATATATTAATCATGTATAGATTTTTAGAAATTATTTTGAGTCAAATTTACTTTTGTTGACTTTTGCATATTAGTCTCGAGCATTAGGATTGTGGTACACTATGACTTGACCTAATTTGTTAGACAAATATTGACCAACACATAAATATATATAATTAATTTAGGTTCGTGAATTCGAGGCCAACCTTGCACTTGTTCGATGACGTTATATGTATTTTTACTACGAAATACAGTATGGTGAGTTTCATTTAATCCCTTTTTACTCTTTACATTTTTGGGCTGAGAATACATGCAAATGCTTTATTAACTGTTTTACAATATCTATATGCGTGAGTTTCATTTACTCCCTTTTACTCATTACATTTTTGGGCTGAGAATACATGCACTGTTTTAATAACTGTTTTACAATATTTATATGCGTGAGTTTCATTTGCCTTTTTACCCTTTATATTTTTGGGACTGAGAATACATGCGCTTTTATAAATGTTTGACGAAATAGACACAAGTAATTGAAACTACATTCTATGGTTGAATTATCGAAATCGAATATGCCCCTTTTTATTAAGTCTGGTAATCTAAGAATTAGGGAACAGACACCCTAATTGACGTGAATCCTAAAGATGGATCTATTGGGCCCAACAAGCCCCATCCAAAGTACCGGATGCTTTACTACTTCGAAATTTATATCATGTCCGAAGGAGGATCCCGGAATGATGGGGATATTCTTATATGTATCTAGTTAATGTCGGTTACCAGGTGTTCACCATATGAATGATTATTTTTGTCTCTATGCATGGGACGTAAATTTATGAGAACTGGAAAGGAAATTCTTGTGGTCTATTAAAATGATGGAAATAAATGATTATGATAAACTAATGAACTCACCAACCTTTTGGTTGACACTTTAAAGCATGTTTATTCTCAGGTGTTAAAGAAATCTTCTGCTGTGCATTTGCTCATTTTAAAGATATTACTTGGAGTCTTTCATAGCATATTTCGAAGAACGTTGCATTCGAGTCATTGAGTTCATCAAAGATTATTATTAAATCAATTTATAGTTGGATAGTGGATATTATGAAATGGTATGCATGCCTGTCAATTTTCGATGTAAAGAAAGATTGTCTTTTAAAAACGAATGCAATGTTTGTAAAATGTATCATATAGAGGTTAAATACCTCGCAATGTAATCAACTATTGTGAATCATTTATAATGTATATGAACGGGTCCTTTCAGTTGGTATCAGAGCGGTGGTCTTAGCGAACCAGGTCTGCATTAGTGTGTCTAACTGATAAGTCGATAGGATGCATTAGTGAGTCTGGACTTCGACCGTGTCTGCATGTCAAAAGTTTTGCTTATCATTTTGTGTCGAAAATTAACTATTTATCATCCTCAGGAAATTACCTGCTTATCATTTTTAGTCTAAGACACGTCTTGCTGCATTGATTGCATGAATAGTGTATAGACAAAAATTCATATCTTAGCATATCTGCTAAATCATATCTTATCGTATCTGTTACTTTAAACTTTGCCTGACATATCCCGCAAAGTCCTCCGTAATCTACGAAACCTTTTGATCTATATATATATATATATATATATATATATATATATATATATATATATATATATATATATATATATATATTCTATGTAATTAGAATACCATTCGATAGCCGAAAAATCATTTCTTATCGAAAAACCCTTTATTCAATCGTACGAAATGGAATTCGTCATTAGTTCAAGTTCCTCAGATTATGAAATGGAATCCCACTCAAGCTCCGAAAGCAGTGTGACCGGAATGGATCAACCAATCAGTCATCACCTATTCTGGATGAATTGGGGATGGGTTCGTAGCCTCCTCAATCATTGGAGACAAGAAGAAGGTGATCCCTTCCATCCACCACATTGTCCTCTTGACGAAGAACCTGAAGCACTTACCGGCGAACCAGTCCGAAACACTATTTTCTCTCTCATTTCTATAGTATCTCGTCACGATTATATACTACATCAAATTCTAGATTTTATTTATCCGCTTGTCCGAACCGACAATCATCCAGGTGTAATAGAAGAAGTCAACGAGCTTCGCGCTCGGGTAGTGGCTTTGGAGAATATGGTGCAAAGGTTACAAACACCAGCACCAGCACCAGCAGCATAATCAGTACCACCAACATCAACGTCAACATTACCATTACCACCCCCAACCACAACCGAGTCGTAAACCTCAACTCCACAATCTGTCCCACGAGTATCAAGGTCATACGTCCTATAAATAACATGGAAGACCAACAACAAAAAACGATGAAGTATTAATTCATGACTTCATCGGAGAAATATTTTACGGTGATTATGTAATCTCTAAAATTTTAGAGATTACTTATTCTAGATCTAACCATAAATCAGATGAGTGGACCGAAATGATAAAAGAAATCCTGACCAAAATGGTGCACGATTTACAAACTAGACTTGTTTTACCAACAGCATCAACAGTACCGCCAGCATCACCAGCATCGTCAGTGTTGTCAGCATCAGCATTAGCACCTATAACCTCACAAGCTCCGTCAGTTCAAGAATCACCGCGGACATCATTATGAATCAACAACGAGTATATTGTATCAACGAGTTATGAAGAATTAACTCATTTCCACTGAAGGATTTATATGTATATCTTATATATAAATCTTTAAACCATAATAAATCTTTCCGTACTAAGCTATTATGTGTGAATCTTAACTACTCGGTTAATTCATATTACTAATATGCAATAATGCACGTCCTTCGTCCGCAACTTAACTATCGTTAACTACAACCTCTGTCTCAATTCAATAATTTCAATTCATAATAAATCAAGTGTATTATTCAAATATATGTTGATTTTACACTTTTGTCATCAATGTACTCGAAACTTTTCAGATAACATCATTCGTACTTTGCGAAGTTCACATGAATTTAATGAAAACCAACATCATGTCCCAACAAATAACGAAGTATTGATTCATAATTTCAATATTATTGAAGTAATACTTATGTAATCTCTAAAGCCTTTAAGGGATTATTCAATTCTAGTTTCAACCGTAAATTAAATGAGTTTAATTTAATATTAACTCATTAAATCGATATTACATCTGAAGAAAATATACATATATATATATATATATATATATATATATATATATATATATATATATATATATATATATATATATATATATATATATATATATATATATATATATATATATATATATATATATATATTTTCAAAAAGACTGTAATAAAAATTCTTTTGTACAAAATATTAATTGTGAACTATTTTTTTAATGGGTAGGTAATACCCGAGAAATATATAAATTCACAATTAATATGTTACATTCTTCGAATCTGATTCAGCAATCATCAACTATACTCACTATTTTCTCAAACAATATATATTCTTTTATAGAAATCAAAACAACCATACTCATTCAAAATTTAATTGCATATTCTGATTTTGAAATCTCAGAATTCAACTCGAGATATGACCGAAATCATCGCTCTTAGATCCTTACATCTTTCACAAGCTATACTTTGACTTCAAAACTGTGTTAGAACATCATATGCATATTAACGATTACAATCTGTGTTCAAAACCCTTCGAAATTCCTGAAGACACTTCAAATAATAAACAATCGAGATGATGATCCAACCACATATTAACCACAGTCTTGCATCTGAAAAGCTCTCGAAACCAGAGTCATAATTTAACACGTATCCGTGTCAGACCCTTTGGCATTTATTAGCAAAAATAACTTTGCGATTCCTTTTCAAATTAGTCAGTTTTGTCACAGCTTTAGCAAGTCAACTTCGACTTTTCAGTTGAAACAGTCTTATTATAACCTTGATATAGACGTTGCCCTTTCGTCATCATTACCGTAGAACCTTTTATGTCTCACCACATTAAAAATAAACTTATCAACAACTTCACTGATCTTTGACTTTCCGAAAAGTCATTATATTTATCGAAACCCCATCATTTACTCATCCGCATCTTGTAACAAGAATTGTCATGCCAATTACTGGGAATCAGCAATTAGTATTTTGAAATCTTGCAGCATGTCTCTGCCAACAGTTATAGGTGTATATATAACGTCTATCTCCTAGACTTATATACTTTGAATGTGAAGTTTCTGAAAAACACCCTAAACTGCAAACTAGTTCTCCGAAGTTTGGAAAATGCTGATGAAGCAGCAAAAACTGTAAACGAACTTAACAGTCAAAAGTTTGATAATAAAGGATAGTGTGTTGGAAAAGCTTAGAAAAAGAGAAGGTTTGGAACTGGAAAACGGATTAAGCAAACCATGAAGGAGGCTATGGACAAATCACAAAGACTAAACCTGCCTTTAAAGAATCCAAATGATTCAGTGTCTGCTGAAATTATTATCAAATACCTTACTCCTGACTCTAAACCCTTGTGAATAATATTCTTCATCATCCTTTGATCTTAGATATTCTAAAATATCATCATATCTTTCATTATAAATATCCTCCATATTTCTGAAGATATTTTCTTAATTTTTCTTATTTGAAATCATTTACCTCTTCGCGCTATCTGTATTACATCATAAAAGAAACTATTTTAGTTTCTAAATTCTGAAACATTCAAGTTTAAAATAGGAATATTTTGAAGTAGTGTTGGGAACTGAAGCATGAATTAGTATAATATAATGACACTTGATCAACGTGATTACATTACAGTAAGTCATGCTGAGTTTCTAAATGGAACGTGATGATTCACAGATCATAACATCATCATGTGCCATGTTATACGACTCTTGTATTCTATTTAACCTCTAAAATATCAAGAAAATATTTCTTGATGATTCGGCCTTTTCCAAGGTATTCTAGTAATTTGACAAGTCAAGATCGTGCCATCACAATTTCATTCCTAGAACATTAACAATGTTCATTTCGAAATTCATATCTGTGAATTCTGGACCATTACAAGCGGTGCTTAATCGCAAGAAGAAGAAACGAAAGGACAAAACTCCGAAATAGAAATTGGGGTATAAATTGCAGCAAATAAAACAGAGCATTAATTGTGAATGATATTGATTATAGAAGACAGAAGCAGAGACTTTGAAATATAAGGGAACATATAAAGCCCAATGATAAACCATAAATTATAAACCATATATATCGATGCATATAGCAATATAAAGACACGGGAGAACTAGAAACACTATAAACCCAAGAGTATAGTAGAAGTAAATAGATTCTTCCGACGGTAGATGAAAAAGAAGAATGACCGATATGAAAGTTAGAAGTATATTGAGAATCAGAACTGGATGGAGCATATTGATGAAAACTTTAAAATATGAGTTGAGGGGGAAAGAATAGAAGGTGATGAAACATCACTAGGAACTTAGAAATCAACAGATTTAACTCACACAATGGCAGAATAAGTGAATCAAATCCTCTAGTGAATAGGTTAAGTTTTTTTTTTTGATTAATTTAGTCAAACCACAGCTAAATCAAGTGTGATTAGATCAACACCTAGAGCTATTATTCACCACCCGGGTGATTTGGACTGAGAGAGAATCGGAGGAGCTCACTAGATCTGAGTGTATGTAACAAATGAGAGGCTTAACCTAAAATGAAGAACATAAGACTTTATATACCCCTGCTGTTGACTCACCCATACGATTCATTCATCACACGTACGAGTTGGCTTCATCAGCCGTACGGGTGATCACTCACTCGTGTCTTCTTATTTAGGTTGTAATTGTAACTTAGCTCAGCATCAACCATGCGTATGAGCCTGTCAGCCGTACTAGTGAGGCTTCACTCGTATGTCTGACTAAGTCTAACATAGTCAAACATCTAAATCTTGTTCCTGCAATTCCTGTAACCACATACAAACACGGATAGTATAATAACGAGCAATCATGGTGGCATGTAAACTGTTGTACCTGCAATGGACATGGGTAGATGTCTAGGGACTTGCATAATATGCATCAACAGAAGGTGTGAGTTATAAGGAAATGAAGGAGATGAATTTATAAGAAAATCTCCGACAGAACAATTAAAATGGACGATCGCATTTAAAGCGGATCCTAATTTCCTTGATTACCGGAGAGTCAAATCTTATTAAGAAGATTTTCTTCAAATCCCTTGGAATCTGGGAATCAATCATATCTACGTCAAATGATAAGATGAATCTACACTTACTCATTTCACTCTTCTATGTTAGCTTCATTCGTACTCTTCATATAAATGGATTGTTTATCCAAATTATTCGCTGATGATAAAACTCTAATTTTCAGCCCGTATGCATCATGAAAACATATTTATTATCATTCACGACCTTTCCACTCAAATTTCGAGACGAAATTTCTTTAACGGGTAGGTACTGTGACAACCCGGAAATTTCCAACCAAATTTAAACTTTAATCTTTATATGTTTCCGACACGATAAGCAATATTTGTTAAGTTAAATTTCAAGAATTTTAAACTATGTTCATACATTCATTCAACCTCGACCAAGTTCCAACGATTCACGAACCATTAAACGAATATGATTATATATGTATATGTGTATATATATATTATAACTTAAAACATAAATAAAATATTAGATTAAATACTTTATATGATTGTATCTGTTTCAAAATGTTTATCAATGGAATTAGAAGATAAGATCAAATGATTGAATTATCAGATATATTGAATTATGATTACAAGTCTCTGTTGAAAGGCCCACGTTGATTTGAGAAATCTTTCCATTTTAACAATATTCGAAAAATGGTAAAGTGATTTATAAATAAGAACAAATTGTCAATCATTGAGAACTAGACAAAGGATAGTGGAAGATTGAATTTCATAAAGACTTGATTGATCTATTTAGTTTCAAACGTACAAAAAACGTTTTTAGTTTAAAAAGAACTTTATTATTAAAACGTATATAACTTTTATAAATATCTAGAACCACTTTTGACAACTCATTACTTAACTAGTATGATAAAGATAACGATATTTATATTTTATTTTATTAAATATATATAACGATTTAAATTAATATTATATATATTTATACGCGTATTATACGTACATAGTTTTATACTTTTACTATACTTGAACTTTACATTTACTTTATTTTTACTTTACTTTAACTTTAATAATTCACCTTAATAATTCATACTTTAATAATTCACTTTAATAATTCATACTTTAATAATTCACTTTAATAATTCATACTTTAATAAATTACTTTAATAATTCATACTTTAATAATTCACTTTAATAATTCAAAAATCTATTATAAATAGAATTCAATAGGTTTCATTATTTCATAGAAACTTGAAAATATTTTTCTCTAAACTCTCTCAATCGATATACATATATATATTTACTCCGTATTATTTCAAGATATTATTAGTATACATAAAATATTACTACGGAGTGCTGTCCGAGTGATTTCGAAATTGTTTTTCGAGTGGGATATGATTAAGGAAATTATGGGTTATAGCTATGGAGGTGATTGAGTATAGTTCATGGGTATGCTCGTGAGGTCAATATAGTGTTTATCATTTCCGTTGCGTCTACGTACCTTTTCTGCAATATTGAATCTCGATATTGATACGTGAGTACTCATAATTTAACTTTTACATACTAATAGTGTATCCCTGACTAGTGCTCGAGTATTTAGGATTATGCATGCTTGTACTTTTGATATTGCCCTTAGACAGATTAGGTTGAATCTTGAATTAGTTACACTTGCGGTTGAGATAAGGTATAAGATATGCATGTCCTTGGAAAGCTAGCGAAAAATTAAGAACTTTTCCTTTAGATATCGAGTGGTTTCGATGAACGGATTAGAAGTTATAATCAATTGAATTTTCGATATTTTTATTAAAAATGATTATTATTATCGTCGTTTTTATCGTCGTTCTAGTTTTATCTTATTATTATCATTATTATTATCTTTATCAATAAAAGGGATTTATCATTAAAAATTGTTATTTTTTATTACTATCATTATTATTGTTAAAGTTATAATTATTATTATTATTATTATTATTATCCAATTATTATTATTATTATTATTGGTATTATTATTATTATTATCATTATTAATATATATCATTATTTAAAAATAGTTATTGTTATTGTTATTATTATTATTACTATATTATTATTATTGTTATCGTTAATAATGTTATAGTAACTATCATTATTAATATTAGTGTAATTAAAACAAATATTTGTAACACCTAATTATTTTGATTACTATTATTATCATTATTATGAACACGATATAAAAGACGATTAAAAGCTATTAAATGAAACGATTAGGAAATAATGGGTAAGAGTTTCATGATGAAATTAAAATATTATAAGATATTGATTTAGATAAAATTATCGTTCTTATTATTTTTATCATTACTATTATTATTAAAAGTATCGTTAGTATTAAAACTATCATTTTAACAAAAATTATCATTGTAATAGAAATGTCATTGTTACTATAAAATATCATTATTATTATTATTATTTTAAATAGAATTATTATTTTAAAGATAATATTAAAAATTATCGTAAATATTAAAGTTATCATAATTAGAATTATCGTTTTATCATAATATCATCTTAGTAATTATAAATATTGATATTTTTATAATAATAATTATTATTACAAAATAATACAACTTTTACTTACTATCATTATAGATATTATTTTATCAAATAAATATGTGATACAAACATATTTTACTACGTTTAATAACTTACTTTAATAATACCTATCATATTATCTTTATGATATTAAATGAACCCTATAAATTTTATTACTTAAATATATATAAAAGTATATTTTATTATATAAATTTAATATAAAATTTTATTTATTAATAAATAAATTATATTATTTACTCTAATAAATCTTTTAAAAATATTTAAAAATATAAAACGATGATATTTAAACTATATATTAATCATGTATAGATTTTTGGAAATTATTTTGAGTCAAATTTACTTTTGTTGACTTTTGCATATTAGTCTCGAGCATTAGGCTTGTGGTACACTATGACTTGACCTAATTTGTTAGACAAATATTGACCAACACATAAATATATATAATTAATTTAGGTTCGTGAATTCGAGGCCAACCTTGCACTTCTTCGATGACGTTATATGTATTTTTACTACGAAATACAGTATGGTGAGTTTCATTTAATCCCTTTTTACTCTTTACATTTTTGAGCTGAGAATACATGCAAATGCTTTATTAACTGTTTTACAATATCTATATGCGTGAGTTTCATTTACTCTCTTTTACTCATTACATTTTTGGGCTGAGAATACATGCACTGTTTTAATAACTGTTTTACAATATTTATATGCGTGAGTTTCATTTGCCTTTTTACCCTTTATATTTTTGGGACTGAGAATACATGCGCTTTTATAAATGTTTGACGAAATAGACACAAGTAATTGAAACTACATTCTATGGTTGAATTATCGAAATCGAATATGCCCCTTTTTATTAAGTCTGGTAATCTAAGAATTAGGGAACAGACACCCTAATTGACGCGAATCCTAAAGATAGATCTATTGGGCCCAACAAGCCCCATCCAAAGTACCGGATGCTTTAGTACTTCAAAATTTATATCATGTCCGAAGGAGGATCCCGGAATGATGGGGATATTTTTATATGTATCTAGTTAATGTCAGTTACCAGGTGTTCACCATATGAATGATTATTTTTGTCTCTATGCATGGGACGTATATTTATGAGAACTGGAAATGAAATTCTTGTGGTCTATTAAAATGATGGAAATAAATGATTATGATAAACTAATGAACTCACCAACCTTTTGGTTGACACTTTAAAGCATGTTTATTCTCAGGTGTTAAAGAAATCTTCCGCTGTGTATTTGCTCATTTTAAAGATATTACTTGGAGTCTTTCATAGCATATTTCGAAGAACGTTGCATTCGAGTCATTGAGTTCATCAAAGATTATTATTAAATCAATTTATAGTTGGATAGTGGATATTATGAAATGGTATGCATGCCTGTCAATTTTCGATGTAAAGAAAGATTGTCTTTTAAAAACGAATGCAATGTTTGTAAAATTTATCATATAGAGGTCAAATACCTCGCAATGTAATCAAGTATTGTGAATCGCTTATAATGTATATGAACGGGTCCTTTCATATTATCTATATATACATATATCGATCGATCGATAGCAGAAAAACACACACATATATTTACATATATATTTATTTCATATATTTTTATTACGTAATAATTCTAGTGTAATATTAAAATTAAGTATTAGTAGTATACATAAAATACTACGACGGAGTTATGCTCGGGTGATTTTTAAAACAAGTTTCAAGTGGGTTTTAGCTAAGGAAATTATGGGTATAGTTCAGGGGTATTGTTCGTGTATCCGAGACCAACCATGCATTATTCATTGTCATTGCATCTACATATTTTTCCTACAATATTGAACCACAATATTGGAATGTGAGTTTATAGATCCCTTTTTAATTGCTTTTGCAATCTATATTTTTGGGCTGAAAATACATGCACTTTATTTTAAACGCAATGGAAACAAGTACATACTTAATTCTTCACTGAGTTTGAACCGAAAATTCCTTAGCTTTGGTAACTAGTACCTGTCGGTTATAAGAACTGGTGGGCGCGAATAGTTATATATGGATCCATAGGGCTTGACATCCCCATCCGTTCCAGGTATAGAGACCCTAGCCTGAACTATAAAGCGGACATATGCTATTTGAGTTTAGTACACGTTAGTTTGCGTGTATTGTACATGTTGGTTGCATGTATGTTAAAACAGGGGTACTTATTATGTATACGTTAAGTTTAGTTACCAAGGTGCTCAATTTCGTAGAATATTTTGATAAACGTTTTGGATGAAATAACTGAAATCTTGTGATCCACCTTTATATGCAGAGTATGCGCAATATTAAAACTATGAACTCACCAACCTTTGTGTTGACACTTTTAAGCATGTTTATTCTCAGGTCCCTAGAAGTCTTCCGCTATTTGCTTATACGTTATACAAGCTATGTGCATGGAGTCATACATGCTTTATTCGAGAAAACTTTGCATTCACAAAATCATCACCATGTATCTTATTTTGACTGCATTATCAACGGATGTATTATTGTAAACTATTATTTACGGTGATTGTCTATATGTAGAAATCATCAGATGTCAAAAACCTTGGAATTAGATATTCATTTATGGTGTGCCTTTTCAAAAGAATGTAATGTTTACAAAACGTATCATGTAGATGTCAAAACCTCACTATGAAATCAATGAATAACGTACCGCGTCAATAGCGATTTTGACGGGTCGATCATAGCTTGAGGTCATAGTGAAATGTCCCGTTCTTATTGATTAAAAATGTTCCATATTAATTGATTTCGTTGCGAGGTTTTGACCTCTATATGAGACGTTTTTTCAAAGACTGCATTCATTTTAAAACAAACCATAACCTTTATTTCATAAATAAAGGTTTAAAAAGCTTTACGTAGATTATCAAATAATGATAATCTAAAATATCCTGTTTACACACGACCATTACATAATGGTTTACAATACAAATATGTTACATCGAAATCAGTTTCTTGAATGCAGTTTTTACACAATATCATTCAAACATGGACTCCAAATCTTGTCCTTATTTTAGTATGCAACAGCGGAAGCTCTTAGTATTCACCGGAGAATAAACATGCTTTAAACGTCAACAAAAATGTTGGTGAGTTATAGGTTTAACCTATATATATCAAATCGTAACAATAGACCACAAGATTTCATATTTCAATACACATCCCATACATAGAGATAAAAATCATTCATATGGTGAACACCTGGTAACCGACATTAACAAGATGCATATATAAGAATATCCCCATCATTCCGGGACACCCTTCGGATATGATATAAATTTCGAAGTACTAAAGCATCCGGTACTTTGGATGGGGCTTGTTGGGCCCGATAGATCTATCTTTAGGATTCGCGTCAATTAGGGTGTCTGTTCCCTAATTCTTAGATTACCAGACTTAATAAAAAGGGGCATATTCGATTTCGATAATTCAACCATAGAATGTAGTTTCACATACTTGTGTCTATTTTGTAAATCATTTATAAAACCTGCATGTATTCTCATCCCAAAAATATTAGATTTTAAAAGTGGGACTATAACTCACTTTCATAGATTTTTACTTCGTCGGGAAGTAAGACTTGGCCACTGGTTGATTCACGAACCTATAACAATATATACATATATATCAAAGTATGTTCAAAATATATTTACAACACTTTTAATATATTTTGATGTTTTAATTTTATTAAGTCAGCTGTCCTCGTTAGTAACCTACAACTAGTTGTCCACAGTTAGATGTACAGAAATAAATCGATAAATATTATCTTGAATTAATCCACGACCCAGTGTATACGTATCTCAGTATTGATCACAACTCAAACTATATATATTTTGGAATCAACCTCAACCCTGTATAGCTAACTCCAACATTCACATATAGAGTGTCTATGGTTGTTCCGAAATATATATAGATGTGTCGACATGATAGGTCGAAACATTGTATACGTGTTTATGGTATCTCAAGATTACATAATATACAATACAAGTTGATTAAGTTATGGTTGGAATAGATTTGTTACCAATTTTCACGTAGCTAAAATGAGAAAAATTATCCAATCTTGTTTTACCCATAACTTCTTCATTTTAAATCCGTTTTGAGTGAATCAAATTGCTATGGTTTCATATTGAACTATATTTTATGAATCTAAACAGAAAAATTATAGGTTTATAGTCGGAAAAATAAGTTACAAGTCGTTTTTGTAAAGGTAGTCATTTCAGTCGAAAGAACGACGTCTAGATGACCATTTTAGAAAACATACTTCCACTTTGAGTTTAACCATAATTTTTGGATATAGTTTCATGTTCATAATAAAAATCATTTTCTCAGAATAACAACTTTTAAATCAAAGTTTATCATAGTTTTTAATTAACTAACCCAAAACAGCCCGCGGTGTTACTACGACGGCGTAAATCCGGTTTTACGGTGTTTTTCGTGTTTCCAGGTTTTAAATCATTAAGTTAGCATATCATATAGATATAGAACATGTGTTTAGTTGATTTAAAAAGTCAAGTTAGAAGGATTAACTTTTGTTTGCGAACAAGTTTAGAATTAACTAAACTATGTTCTAGTGATTACAAGTTTAAACCTTCGAATAAGATAGCTTTATATGTATGAATCGAATGATGTTATGAACATCATTACTACCTTAAGTTCCTTGGATAAACCTACTGGAAAAGAGAAAAATGGATCTAGCTTCAATGGATCCTTGGATGGCTCGAAGTTCTTGAAGCAGAATCATGACACGAAAACAAGTTCAAGTAAGATCATCACTTGAAATAAGATTGTTATAGTTATAGAAATTGAACCAAAGTTTGAATATGATTATTACCTTGTATTAGAATGATAACCTACTGTAAGAAACAAAGATTTCTTGAGGTTGGATGATCACCTTACAAGATTGGAAGTGAGCTAGCAAACTTGAAAGTATTATTGATTTTATGAAACTAGAACTTTTGGAATTTATGAAGAACACTTAGAACTTGAAGATAGAACTTGATAGAGATCAATTAGATGAAGAAAATTGAAGAATGAAAGTGTTTGTAGGTGTTTTTGGTCGTTGGTGTATGGATTAGATATAAAGGATATGTAATTTTGTTTTCATGTAAATAAGTCATGAATGATTACTCATATTTTTGTAATTTTATGAGATATTTCATGCTAGTTGCCAAATGATGGTTCCCACATGTGTTAGGTAACTCACATGGGCTGCTAAGAGCTGATCATTGGAGTGTATATACCAATAGTACATACATCTAAAAGCTATGTATTGTACGAGTACAAATACGGGTGCATACGAGTAGAATTGTTGATGAAACTGAACGAGGATGTAATTGTAAGCATTTTTGTTAAGTAGAAGTATTTTGATAAGTGTCTTGAAGTCTTTCAAAAGTGTATGAATACATATTAAAACACTACATGTATATACATTTTAACTGAGTCGTTAAGTCATCGTTAGTCATTACATGTAAATGTTGTTTTGAAACCTTTAGGTTAACGATCTTGTTAAATGTTGTTAACCCAATGTTTATAATATCAAAAGAGATTTTAAATTATTATATTATCATGATATTATGATGTACGAATATCTCTTAATATGATATATATACATTAAATGTCGTTTCAACGATAATCGTTACATATATGTCTCGTTTCAAAATCATTAAGTTAGTAGTCTTGTTTTTACATATGTAGTTCATTGTTAATATACTTAATGATATGTTTACTTATCATAATATCATGTTAACTATATATATAACCATATATATGTCATCATATAGTTTTTACAAGTTTTAACGTTCGTGAATCCCCGGTCAACTTGGGTGGTCAATTGTCTATATGAAACCTATTTCAATTAATCAAGTCTTAACAAGTTTGATTGCTTAACATGTTGGAAACATTTAATCATGTAAATATCAATCTCAATTAATATATATAAGCATGGAAAAGTTCGGGTCACTACAGTACCTACCCGTTAAATAAATTTCGTCCCGAAATTTTAAGCTGTTGAAGGTGTTGACGAATCTTCTGGAAATAGATGCGGGTATTTCTTCTTCATCTGATCTTCACGCTCCCAGGTGAACTCGGGTCCTCTACGAGCATTCCATCGAACCTTAACAATTGGTATCTTGTTTTGCTTAAGTCTTTTAACCTCACGATCCATTATTTCGACGGGTTCTTCGATGAATTGAAGTTTTTCGTTGATTTGGATTTCATCTAACGGAATAGTGAGATCTTCTTTAGCAAAACATTTCTTCAAATTCGAGACGTGGAAAGTGTTATGTACAGCCACGAGTTGTTGAGGTAACTCTAGTCGGTAAGCTACTGGTCCGACACGATCAATAATCTTGAATGGTCCAATATACCTTGGATTTAATTTCCCTCGTTTACCAAATCGAACAACGCCTTTCCAAGGTGCAACTTTAAGCATGACCATCTCTCCAATTTCAAATTCTATATCTTTTCTTTTAATGTCAGCGTAGCTCTTTTGTCGACTTTGGGCGGTTTTCAACCGTTGTTGAATTTGGATGATCTTCTCGGTAGTTTCTTGTATAATCTCCGGACCCGTAATCTGTCTTTCCCCCACTTCACTCCAACAAATCGGAGACCTGCACTTTCTACCATAAAGTGCTTCAAACGGCGCCATCTCAATGCTTGAATGGTAGCTGTTGTTGTAGGAAAATTCTGCTAACGGTAGATGTCGATCCCAACTGTTTTCGAAATCAATAACACATGCTCGTAGCATGTCTTCAAGCGTTTGTATCGTCCTTTCGCTCTGCCCATCAGTTTGTGGATGATAGGCAGTACTCATATCTAGACGAGTTCCTAATGCTTACTGTAATGTCTGCCATAATCTTGAAATAAATCTGCCATCCCTATCAGAGATAATAGAGATTGGTATTCCATGTCTGGAGACGACTTCTTTCAAATACAGTCGTGCTAACTTCTCCATCTTGTCATCTTCTCTTATTGGCAGGAAGTGTGCTGATTTGGTGAGACGATCAACTATTACCTAAATAGTATCAAAACCACTTGCAGTCCTTGGCAATTTAGTGATGAAATCCATGGTAATGTTTTCCCATTTCCATTCCGGGATTTCGGGTTGTTGAAGTAGACCTGATGGTTTCTGATGCTCAGCTTTGACCTTAGAACACGTCAAACATTCTCCTATGTATTTAGCAACATCGGCTTTCATACCCGGCCACCAAAAATGTTTCTTGAGATCCTTGTACATCTTCCCCGTTCCAGGATGTATTGAGTATCTGGTTTTATGAGCTTCTCTAAGTACCATTTCTCTCATATCTCCAAATTTTGGTACCCAAATCCTTTCAGCCCTATACCGGGTTCTGTCTTCTCGAATATTAAGATGCTTCTCCGATCCTTTGGGTATTTCATCCTTTAAATTTCCCTCTTTTAAAACTCCTTGTTGTGCCTCCTTTATTTGAGTAGTAATGTTATTATGAATCATTATATTCATAGATTTTACTCGAATGGGTTCTCTGTCCTTCCTGATCAAGGCATCGGCTACCACATTTGCCTTCCCCAGGTGGTAACGAATCTCAAAGTCGTAATCATTCAATAATTCAATCCACCTACGCTGCCTCATATTCAGTTGTTTCTGATTAAATATGTGTTGAAGACTTTTGTGGTCGGTATATATAATACTTTTGACCCCATATAAGTAGTGCCTCCAAGTCTTTAATGCAAAAACAACCGCGCCTAATTCCAAATCATGCGTCGTATAATTTTGTTCGTGAATCTTCAATTGTCTAGACGCATAAGCAATCACCTTCGTTCGTTGCATTAATACACAACCGAGACCTTGCTTTGATACGTCACAATAAATCATAAAATCATCATTCCCTTCAGGCAATGACAATATAGGTGCCGTAGTTAGCTTTTTCTTCAATAACTGAAACGCTTTCTCTTGTTCATCATTCCATTCAAATTTCTTCCCTTTATGCGTTAATGTAGTCAAGGGTTTTGCTATTCTGGAAAAGTCTTGGATGAACCTCCTATAGTAACCAGCTAGTCCTAAAAATTGGCGTATGTGTTTCGGAGTTTTCGGGGTTTCCCACTTTTCAACAGTTTCTATCTTTGCCGGATCCACCTTAATACCTTCTTTGATCACTATGTGACCGAGGAATTGAACTTCTTCCAACCAAAATGCACACTTTGAAAACTTAGCGTACAATTCTTCCTTCCTCAATACTTCTAACACCTTTCTCAAATGTTCACCGTGTTCTTGGTCATTCTTTGAGTAAATAAGTATGTCATCAATGAAAATAATGACAAACTTGTCAAGGTATGGTCCACACACTCGGTTCATAAGGTCCATGAACACAGCTGGTGCATTAGTTAAACCAAACGGCATGACCATAAACTCGTAATGACCGTAACGTGTTCTGAAAGCAGTCTTTGGAATATCATCTTCTTTCACCCGCATTTGATGATACCTAGAACGTAAGTCAATCTTTGAATAAACAGACGAGCCTTGTAGTTGATCAAATAAGTCGTCGATTCTCGGTAGTGGGTAGCGGTTCTTGATGGTAAGTTTGTTCAACTCTCGGTAGTCGATACACAACCTGAATGTACCATCTTTCTTCTTGACAAACAAAACAGGAGCTCCCCACGGTGATGTGCTTGGTCGAATGAAACCATGCTCTAAAAGTTCTTGTAATTGGCTTTGCAGTTCTTTCATCTCGCTGGGTGCGAGTCTGTAAGGAGCACGAGCTATTGGTGCAGCTCCTGGTACAAGATCTATTTGAAATTCAACGGATCGATGTGGGGGTAATCCCGGTAATTCTTTCGGAAATACATCGGGAAATTCTTTTGCGACGGGAACATCATTGATGCTCTTTTCTTCAGTTTGTACTTTCTCGACGTGTGCTAAAACAGCATAGCAACCTTTTCTTATTAGTTTTTGTGCCTTCAAATTACTAATAAGATGTAGCTTCGTGTTGCCCTTTTCTCCGTACACCATTAAGGGTTTTCCTTTTTCTCGTATAATGCGAATTGCATTTTTGTAACAAACGATCTCTGCTTTCACTTCTTTCAACCAGTCCATCCCGATTATCACATCAAAACTCCCTAACTCTACTGGTATCAAATCAATCTTAAATGTTTCGCTAACCAGTTTAATTTCTCGATTCCGACATATATTATCTGCTGAAATTAATTTACCATTTGCTAATTCGAGTAAAAATTTACTATCCAAAGGCGTCAATGGACAACTTAATTTAGCACAAAAATCTCTACTCATATAGCTTCTATCCGCACCCGAATCAAATAAAACGTAAGCAGATTTATTGTCAATAAGAAACGTACCCGTAACAAGCTCCGGGTCTTCCTGTGCCTCTGCCGCATTAATATTGAAAACTCTTCCGCGGCCTTGTCCATTCGTGTTCTCCTGGTTCGTTCAATTTTTAATAATGTGGCCCGGTTTTCCACATTTATAACAAACTACATTGGCATAACTTGCTCCGACACTACTTGCTCCGCCATTACTCGTTCCGACACCATTTGTTCCTTTCGTTCTATTAACCCCTGGTCCGTAGACCTCACACTTCGCCTCGCTATGACCATTTCTTTTACACTTGTTGCAAAATTTGGTGCAAAACCCCGAGTGATACTTTTCACACCTTTGGCATAGCTGCTTCTGATTGTTGTTGTTGTTGCGGTTATTATTGTTGTTGGGATGATTGTTGTAGTTGTTGTTGTTGTTGTTGTTGTTGTTGTTGTTGGGCCGTTTGTTGTAGTTGCGATTGATGTTGCGATTGTTGGGATAATTGTTGCGATTATTGTTGTAATTGCTGTTGTTGTTGTATTGGTGATTCTTATCACCGTTTTCCTCCCACTTTCTTTTGACTTGCTTCACATTGGCCTCTTCAGCAGTCTGTTCTTTAATTCTTTCTTCAATCTGGTTCACAAGTTTGTGAGCCATTCTACATGCCTGTTGTATGGAGGCGGGCTCGTGTGAACTTATATCTTCTTGGATTCTTTCCGGTAATCCTTTCACAAACGCGTCGATCTTCTCTTCCTCATCTTCGAATGCTCCCGGACACAATAGGCACAATTCTGTGAATCATCTTTCGTACGTGGTAATATCAAATCCTTGGGTTCGTAACCCTCTAAGTTCTGTCTTGAGCTTATTGACCTCGGTTCTGGGACGGTACTTCTCGTTCATCAAGTGCTTGAATGCTGACCACGGTAGTGCGTACGCATCGTCTTATCCCACTTACTCTAGATAGGTATTCCACCATGTTAACGCAGAACCTGTGAAGGTATGCGTAGCATACTTCACTTTGTCCTCTTCAGTACACTTACTTATGGCAAACACCGATTCAACCTTCTCGTTCCACCGTTTCAATCCGATCGGTCCTTCAGCTCCATCAAATTCCAAAAGTTTGCAGGCAGTGAATTCTTTGTAGGTGCATCCTACACGATTTCCTGTACTGCTAGATCCAAGGTTATTGTTGGTATGTAGCGCAGCCTGTACTGCGGCTATGTTTGAAGCTAGAAAAGTACGGAATTCCTCTTCATTCATATTCACGGTGTGTCGAGTAGTCGGTGCCATTTCCTTCAAAATAGTTAAATGGAACAAGTTAATCATACAGAATATTAAGAGTAGTTAATAGTATTTCGTAGCATAATATGAACTCATTTATAAAAGCTTTTTCTTCATATTAACGTTTTATAAGTTTAAATTCGGGTTGTACCTACCGGTTAAGTTCATACTTAGTAGCTAATATACAATTCAACTACTACAATTCTATATGAAAAACTGATTATAATAATATTTCGCGTTCAAACTTTTACACAATATTTTACAAACTTACAATACCGCTTATTTTACATATAGCATGAAATATAGCACACAATAAATTTGATACAAGATGGTTGTGAAGATAATTCTAGCTAGTACACAAGTCGTACAGCAAAGGCAATAAAGACACGTAATTCATACGTCCAGAAACAAGTCATGCATTCTGGTTTTACTAGGATTACTTCCCATCCTTGGTCTTGTGGAACATAATCGTTATGGCCGTTGATAAGACAGCGTGTTGTAACGTCGTCAAAGGGACGAGGGTTACGTAATGTCCAACAGTCCCGTAACAATCTAAAAACCTCATTTCTTACCCCAATTACCGACTCCGTCACTTGTGGGAACGTTTTTTTAATAGTTGTAGGCCGATGTTCTTGTTCTCACTTTGGTGAGAAGCGAACATTACTAATCCGTAAGCATAACATGCTTCTTTATGTTGCATGTTAGCCACTTTTTCTAAATCACGAAGTCCAATATTCGGATATATTAAGTCAAAATAATTTCTTAACCCATTG
The DNA here is from genome assembly GCF_046630445.1 of Rutidosis leptorrhynchoides. Classification (NCBI taxonomy): domain Eukaryota; kingdom Viridiplantae; phylum Streptophyta; class Magnoliopsida; order Asterales; family Asteraceae; genus Rutidosis; species Rutidosis leptorrhynchoides. Next base: position 133,004,576 of record NC_092335.1, read on the forward strand.
CGTAAAATAGCATTTGGGTTCCCCGCAATATATGCGTCAAAGTAAACACATCGTAACTTATGGATTTCACAATGTGATATCCCCCATCTTTCAAATGAAAGTCTCTTATAAACCAAGACATTCTTGGAACGTTCTTCGAATGTCTTACAAACTGATCTCGCCTTAAATAGTTGTGCCGAAGAATTCTGACCGACTCTAGACAAGATTTCATCAATCATGTCTCCGGGTAGGTCTCTTAAAATATTGGGTTGTCTATCCATTTTGTGTTTTTATACTGTAAAATAGACAAGAGTTAGATTCAAAAAAAAAAAATACTTATTAATACAAGCAATTTTTACATATATCATAAAGCATAAGCACACTATATTACATATATTACACCACACGAATACAACTATCTTATTCCGACTCGCTTGTTTCTTCTTCTTCGGTTTTGGTTCGTTTTGCCAAGTTTCTAGGGATATATGATGTTCCCCTAATACGAGCGGTCGTGATCCACATTGGTTTAGAAAAACCTGGTGGTTTAGAGGTTCCCGGGTCATTGTTACAACTTAAGGACTTCGGGGGTTGACGATACATATAAAGTTCATCGGGGTTGGAATTAGATTTCTCTATTTTTATGCCCTTTCCCTTATTATTTTCTTTTGCCTTTTTAAATTCAGTTGGGGTAATTTCTATAACATCATCGAAATTCTCGTCGGAATCCGATTCATCGGAGAATTGGTAATCCTCCCAATATTTTGCTTCCTTGGCGGAAACACCATTGACCATAATTAACCTTGGTCGGTTGGTTGAGGATTTTCTTTTACTTAACCGTTTTATTATTTCCCCCACCGGTTCTATTTCTTCATCCGGTTCCGATTCTTCTTCCGGTTCCGATTCTTCTTCCGGTTCCGACTCTTCTTCCGGTTCCTCTTCGGGAACTTGTGAATCAGTCCACGAATCATTCCAATTTACATTTGACTCTTCATTATTATTAGGTGAGTCAATGGGACTTGTTCTAGAGGTAGACATCTATCACATAATATCAAACGCGTTAAGAGATTAATATATCACATAATATTCACATGTTAAAAATATATAGTTTCCAACAAAATTTGTTAAGCAATCATTTTTCAAGTAAACACGGTCGAAGTCCAGACTCACTAATGCATCTTAACAAACTCGATAAGACACACTAATGCAAAATTCTGGTTCTCTAAGACCAACGCTCTGATACCAACTGAAATGTCCCGTTCTTATTGATTAAAAATGTTCCATATTAATTGATTTCGTTGCGAGGTTTTGACCTCTATATGAGACGTTTTTCAAAGACTGCATTCATTTTAAAACAAACCATAACCTTTATTTCATAAATAAAGGTTTAAAAAGCTTTACGTAGATTATCAAATAATGATAATCTAAAATATCCTGTTTACACACGACCATTACATAATGGTTTACAATACAAATATGTTACATCGAAATCAGTTTCTTGAATGCAGTTTTTACACAATATCATTCAAACATGGACTCCAAATATTGTCCTTATTTTAGTATGCAACAGCGGAAGCTCTTAGTATTCACCTGAGAATAAACTTGCTTTAAACGTCAACAAAAATGTTGGTGAGTTATAGGTTTAACCTATATATATCAAATCGTAACAATAGACCACAAGATTTCATATTTCAATACACATCCCATACATAGAGATAAAAATCATTCATATGGTGAACACCTGGTAACCGACATTAACAAGATGCATATATAAGAATATCCCCATCATTCCGGGACACCCTTCGGATATGATATAAATTTCGAAGTACTAAAGCATCCGGTACTTTGGATGGGGCTTGTTGGGCCCGATAGATCTATCTTTAGGATTCGCGTCAATTAGGGTGTCTGTTCCCTAATTCTTAGATTACCAGACTTAATAAAAAGGGGCATATTCGATTTCGATAATTCAACCATAGAATGTAGTTTCACATACTTGTGTCTATTTTGTAAATCATTTATAAAACCTGCATGTATTCTCATCCCAAAAATATTAGATTTTAAAAGTGGGACTATAACTCACTTTCACAGATTTTTACTTCGCCGGGAAGTAAGACTTGGCCACTGGTTGATTCACGAACCTATAACAATATATACATATATATCAAAGTATGTTCAAAATATATTTACAACACTTTTAATATATTTTGATGTTTTAAGTTTATTAAGTCAGCTGTCCTCGTTAGTAACCTACAACTAGTTGTCCACAGTTAGATGTACAGAAATAAATCGATAAATATTATCTTGAATTAATCCACGACCCAGTGTATACGTATCTCAGTATTGATCACAACTCAAACTATATATATTTTGGAATCAACCTCAACCCTGTATAGCTAACTCCAACATTCACATATAGAGTGTCTATGGTTGTTCCGAAATATATATAGATGTGTCGACATGATAGGTCGAAACATTGTATACGTGTCTATGGTATCTCAAGATTACATAATATACAATACAAGTTGATTAAGTTATGGTTGGAATAGATTTGTTACCAATTTTCACGTAGCTAAAATGAGAAAAATTATCCAATCTTGTTTTACCCATAACTTCTTCATTTTAAATCCGTTTTGAGTGAATCAAATTGCTATGGTTTCATATTGAACTCTATTTTATGAATCTAAACAGAAAAAGTATAGGTTTATAGTCGGAAAAATAAGTTACAAGTCGTTTTTGTAAAGGTAGTCATTTCAGTCGAAAGAACGACGTCTAGATGACCATTTTAGAAAACATACTTCCACTTTGAGTTTAACCATAATTTTTGGATATAGTTTCATGTTCATAATAAAAATCATTTTCTCAGAATAACAACTTTTAAATCAAAGTTTATCATAGTTTTTAATTAACTAACCCAAAACAGCCCGCGGTGTTACTACGACGGCGTAAATCCGGTTTTACGGTGTTTTTCGTGTTTCCAGGTTTTAAATCATTAAGTTAGCATATCATATAGATATATAACATGTGTTTAGTTGATTTTAAAAGTCAAGTTAGAAGGATTAACTTTTGTTTGCGAACAAGTTTAGAATTAACTAAACTATGTTCTAGTGATTACAAGTTTAAACCTTCGAATAAGATAGCTTTATATGTATGAATCGAATGATATTATGAACATCATTACTACCTTAAGTTCCTTGGATAAACCTACTGGAAAAGAGAAAAATGGATCTAGCTTCAATGGATCCTTGGATGGCTCGAAGTTCTTGAAGCAGAATCATGACACGAAAACAAGTTCAAGTAAGATCATCACTTGAAATAAGATTGTTATAGTTATAGAAATTGAACCAAAGTTTGAATATGATTATTACCTTGTATTAGAATGATAACCTACTGTAAGAAACAAAGATTTCTTGAGGTTGGATGATCACCTTACAAGATTGGAAGTGAGCTAGCAAACTTGAAAGTATTATTGATTTTATGAAACTGGAACTTTTGGAATTTATGAAGAACACTTAGAACTTGAAGATAGAACTTGATAGAGATCAATTAGATGAAGAAAATTGAAGAATGAAAGTGTTTGTAGGTGTTTTTTGGTCATTGGTGTATGGATTAGATATAAAGGATATGTAATTTTGTTTTCATGTAAATAAGTCATGAATGATTACTCATATTTTTGTAATTTTATGAGATATTTCATGCTAGTTGCCAAATGATAGTTCCCACATGTGTTAGGTGACTCACATGGGCTGATAAGAGCTGATCATTGGAGTGTATATACCAATAGTACATACATCTAAAAGCTATGTATTGTACGAGTACGAATACGGGTGCATACGAGTAGAATTGTTGATGAAACTGAACGAGGATGTAATTGTAAGCATTTTTGTTAAGTAGAAGTATTTTGATAAGTGTCTTGAAGTCTTTCAAAAGTGTATGAATACATATTAAAACACTACATGTATATACATTTTAACTGAGTCGTTAAGTCATCGTTAGTCGTTACATGTAAATGTTGTTTTGAAACCTTTAGGTTAACGATCTTGTTAAATGTTGTTAACCCAATGTTTATAATATTAAAAGAGATTTTAAATTATTATATTATCATGATATTATGATGTACGAATATCTCTTAATATGATATATATACATTAAATGTCGTTTCAACGATAATCGTTACATATATGTCTCGTTTCAAAATCATTAAGTTAGTAGTCTTGTTTTTACATATGTAGTTCATTGTTAATATACTTAATGATATGTTTACTTATCATAATATCATGTTAACTATATATATAACCATATATATGTCATCATATAGTTTTTACAAGTTTTAACGTTCGTGAATCACCGGTCAACTTGGGTGGTCAATTGTCTATATGAAACCTATTTCAATTAATCAAGTCTTAACAAGTTTGATTGCTTAACATGTTGGAAACATTTAATCATGTAAATATCAATCTCAATTAATATATATAAGCATGGAAAAGTTCGGGTCACTACACATAGGGAACCAGAATTTGCATTAGTGTGTTTAACTGGTAATTGTTAGGATACATTAGTGAGTCTGGACTATGACCATATCTGTTTTTACCAATTTTTGCTTATCATTTCTTGTCGGAAATTACATACTTATTATTCTTAAGTCTAGACACGTTTTCCTGCATTTACTGCATAGATAGTGTACAGATGAATTCATATCTTAGCATATCTGTTACTGTAAACTTTGCCTGACATCTTTCGAAGATTCCTCCGTAATTTATGGGATTTTGGTATTATATATACATATGTAAATTATGTATTGAAGAATAGCAATCTAAATTCTATAATCTATTTCGTATCAAAAATCATTTCCCTGATTATATAAGATGGATCCCGCATCTAGTTCAAATTCCCTAGATTCCGATAGCTCTTCCGATATGGAATTCAACCTGAGCTCCGAAAGCAGTGTAACCGGAATGGATGAACCAATTAGCCATCATCTATTCTGGATGAATTGGGGATGGGTTCGTAATCTACTTAATCATTGGAGACAAGAAGAAGGTGATCCCTTCCATCCACCACATTTCCCTCTGGGCGAAGAACCTGAAGCACTTACCGGCGAACCAATCCGTAACACCATTTTTGTAGAGACCCGTCCTAATCCATCCGGACGAAGTCCATATCGATTATAAACGATTCACAATAGTTGATTACATCGCAAGGTACTTGACCTCTATATGATACATTTTACAAACATTGTATTCGTTTTTGAAAAGACAATCTTTCATTACATCAAAAGTTGACGGCAGGCATACCATTTCATAATATATTTAACTATAATTGACTTAATAATAATTTTGATGAACTCAATGACTCGAATGCAACGTCTTTTGAAATATGTCATGTATGACTCCAAGTAATATCTCTAAGATGAGCAAATGCACAGCGGAAGATTTCGTTCAAACCTGAGAATAAACATGCTTTAAAGTGTCAACCAAAAGGTTGGTGAGTTCATTAGTTTAACATAAATAATCATTTCATAATTTTAATAGACCACAAGATTTCATATTTCCATTTCTCATAAACATACGTCCCATGCATAGAGACAAAAATATCATTCATATGGATTGAACACCTGGTAACCGACATTCACAATATGCATATTAGAATATCCCCATCATTCCGGGATCCTCCTTCGGACATGATATAAATTTCGAAGTACTAAAGCATCCGGTACTTTGGATGGGGCTTGTTGGGCCCGATAGATCTATCTTTAGAGTTCGCGTCAATTAGGATGTATGTTCCCTAATTCTTAGATTACCAGACTTAATAAAAAGGGGCATATTCGATTTCGATAATTCAACCATAGAATGTAGTTTCACGTACTTGTGTCTATTTTGTAAAACATTTATAAATATTGCGCATGTATTCTCAGCCCAAAAATATAAAGGGTAAAAAGGCAAATGAAACTCACCTAATGTATTTTGTAGTAAAAATACATATGACTATATTGAACAATGCAGGGTTAGCCTCGGATTCACGAACCTATTATTCAATTGTATATTTATTAAAACATATAATAGAATCACATAAATTCCTTTATTATTTATATGTTTTTAGGTATGTAGAGTTTATACCAAATTCCATTAAATAATTATATTAGTAATAATAATGTTAATAACTATAATATTAATACTAATAACAATAATGATAATAATAATAATAATAATAATAATAATAATAATAATAATAATAATAATAATAACAAATAATAGTAATGATAGAAAAATAGAAAGAAAAAAATATAAGTGTATACCCTTTCAAAGCTTTGTCTAAAAAGAAATGCCCTGGACCGGGCTCGAACTCACGACCTCCCACTCACCCAACACTCCACCTAAACCACTCTACTGCTACTTCCTTTCTGATTTAACACACATCCTAATTTATTTAACCCCATTTTTTCCGAATTATGTGAAGCCCAACTCCATAATAGCTTAATTGGCCCATAGCTTTAAACTGATTCGGTATCTAGATGCAAAAATGTCGGTGCTTGGTTTCTTTTTCTTTTTATATAAAATCTTTCCACCCTAATAGCATTAACATTAATCTCATTATTTTGTTATCCTCCCACTTGTAGCCGACACGCCATCAATATTGTTTCTATATATCATCATCCTCATCAAGCTTTATATTATCATTATCATTCGACATATAAACAGCAAAAAAATAATAATAACAATTTGAGACCCACTTAGCCTATTAAAGTAGTAGTTACCCCATAATTTGCGTTTTTAAAACTCCTAGTACTTGACAAGTTCTTTACAGCTCATCCACATATCACTCAACTTCTTATTCCTCTCCGTATACCTCATCCCATCAACGAAGCACCATGCGTTATATAAAAAAAATAATCAATCGTTGGTCCATGTTTGTCTACCATGAACTTGCCTTGTCCCACTTGTATTATAATAAAAAAAACGCGTTATATATCCAAGTGGGTGTCAACATGTGCCTAACCTTTTAATTTCTGCAAATTGTTTAAAGCTAGTGGCAAGTGGGTTTTGTTTTTCTTTTATGTGGGGAGTGGGGTTCGATCAAAAAGGAGGCAAAAGACAAATATATAAGCAATATCTATGGATTCAATTTTCTTTTCATTCCTAACAGCAATCACAAAAGAAGAATGCGGATGTAGTCAATTTGTTTGGCGTTCATGGGGTTCACGAGGAAAAAAAATATAATTAGAGAGAGAGTGGGAAGAGAAAAGGGAGAAAATAAGGTGGTGAGTTATATGAACTTTCATGGGGTTCCAAGGTGGTGGGCTTGGTGCAATGTGGTGGCGGTGTTCTTGAACCGAAACAAAACAGAATGATGGTGATGTTTAAGAGGTGGTAGTGACGGGTTTCGTTCTTGGTGGAAAGATAGTTTGATCATAAAAAATGGTGGTGACTCTCCATGGTGTCGTGGTTTTCATCAACGAAAAAAAAAATGTAAGAGGGAGAAGAGCGAGATATATAAGCAATGGTGTTCTTCGAACAATTGTATTTCTTGAGTGGTTTAGTATGGAAGAAGAAGAAAAATGTAATAAAGGTGAGTGTGGTTTTGATCATGACAAGAAACAAAAAAGTAGGTTGGTGATGATTGATTGGATTAAAGGATGTATGTTAAGTCTCCATATATGCAGTGTATGTAGTAATTCATTACCCCGTGCATTACAATGGTAATGAATGTCAACACTTTAATTCTTTCGAAAGGTTAATAAGCAAATTTTTGGCAGTAAACGAATAAATTTATAAAATACACAAAAGTTTGATCCTGATTGCTAACAGAATTTGTAGGCTTGTGATTAAATTGAGAATCAAATCGTACTGGAATCAGACAGGAAACAAATTGCTTACAGTTTGAGAACGATGGGCAACTGATTACGATTCCTTCTTTTGTTTATATGTATAAAGTGTATCTATATATTTATATGTACTTATATGTACATACGTATTCTGTATATACGTGTATAGTATGTCTGTATATTTATTTATGTCTGTATATTAGGAAAACATAATATTATTTAACATTAAGATTAATATTAATATTAATAATAATAAAACTAATAATAATAAGAATAAGAATAGAGATAATAATAATAATGTTAATGATATTAATATCATAATAATACTAATAAGAAATTTAACAATTTAAATTCGACATGTACTGGATCACAGACAAGAATGAAATTTTTGATGGTGATGTATAATAAAATTGGATCCTTTAACTGATTTTATTGTATAAATAATATAAATTAATACTTAGTAAATATAATTATATTGATAGTAATAATAATCTTAAAATAAAATAAAATAAAATACTAATACCAATATCAGATATATTGATAATAATGTTCGAAATGTTATTAATAATAATAATATTAATAATATTAATGTTAATAATAATAAGTCGTATTATAATAACAACAATTATAATAATTTAATGATTTTAGTAGTACTAATTATACTAATAATATCAGTAATGATAACAATAATATTAGTACTATTAATAATATATTACATGTATCAAATTTCATATTATATATGATAATATTAATATTACTAATATAGAGGTTAATATAAAGAGTGATACTAATATTACTATAACAACTATAATTTAATTTATAATAAAACCTATTGTTTAGATATTAATATTACATATTAGTAATTATGTAATATATATTATAACTTACATTAAATATTTAATATTCAAACATTACAATATATATAATTTATATATACATTTATTTCATTAATAACTTGATTATTCTATATATTATTTTACATTTTAATTCAAATTATTAAAGTACATTTTATTAATTCATAATGTTATATATAGATATATATACTACATATTAATTACACACAATTGTTCGTGAATCGTCGGGATAAGTCAAGGTTACATGTATTCATGAACACAATTCAAAGTTTTTGAGACTTCAATATTACAGACTTTGCTTATCGTATCGATATTAAATAAATATTAAGTTTAAATTTGGTCGGAAATTCCCGGGTCATCACAGTAACTACCCGTTGAAGAAATTCTGTCCCAAAATTTGAGTGAGGTAGTCATGGCTAACAATAAAAATGTTTTCATGACGAATATGAGTTGATAAATTGAGTTTTATCATCATTGAGTAATATGGATAAAAATAATTCGATTATTCGAAGAGTACGAATGAAGCTATCACCAAAGAGTGAAATAGGAAAGTAAAGATTCATCTTAACTTTTGATAGAGTCAGGGTTGAATTCCGGAATTCAAGGGATTTAAAGAAAATCTTCGAAATCTAAAAGATTTGATTCTTCGGCAAGTAAGGAAATTAAGATCTCTATAATTAAATACGGTGATCTGCCTCGATTACTCTGTCTGATATTTCCATTATAAATTAAGCTCTTCCGTTCCATTATTCTCACCATTCCTATACTTTCTTTCTTAGTTCATACATCCAAAAGATTGTGAAAATGCTTAATCCAGTTCTGATCCTTGTACTTATCCTGACTGTCGTAACAATCATTCTCCTTTTCCAATTTTCACAGGATGAATCTGTTTATTTCTACTATGCTCTAGGGATTATTTGTATTTAGAATCCTCCCGTGTCTTTATATTGCTATACGCACTGATATCCACGGTTTGTAATTTCAGTGTTGTTGTTGGGCTTTATATTCTCCCTTATATTTCAAAGTCCCTGCTTCTGTCTTCAATAATCATTGTTATCCACAGTTAATACTCTCTCCTATTTGCTGCGATTTTATACCCCTCAATTTCTATTTCAGAGATTCATTCTTTTGTTTTTCTTTTCCCGATTTTAATCCAAGCGAATAATGGTCAAGAATTCGTAAGTATGGAGTTTCGAATGAACTTAATGTTCTAAACAAGAAAGAACGTAATAGCACGATTTGATTTGTCAAATTACCAAAATCACTGAGAATAGAACTATCAAGAAAATACTTTCTTGATATGTTCAGAAGTTAAGCATAATGAAATAGTTATGTAACATGGCACATGATGACGTTATAATCTGTGAATCATCATGTTCCATTTAGAAACTCAGCATGACTTACTGTAATATAATCACGTTGATCAAGTGTCATTATATTATACTAACTCATGCATCAGTTCCCAAAATTACTTCAATAACATTCATATTTTAAGCTCGAAAGTTTACAAAATATAGAAACTAACAGTTTCTATATGATGTAACACTGATAGCACGAAGAGATTAATGATTTCAGATAAGAATAGTTATGAAAATATTTTCAAAAATATGGAGGATATTTATAATGAAAGATACGATGGTATCTTGGAATTTCTAATATCAAGGGATGGTGAAGAAAATTTGTTCGCAAGAGTTTGGAGTCAGGAGCAAGGTATTCGCTAAAGATTTCATCAGAAACAGAATCCTCAGGATTCTTAATGTACAAGTTTAGTCCTTGTGATCTGTTCAGAGACTCCTTCGCAGTTTACTCAATCAGTTTTTCGGTTTCAAACTTTTTCTGAGTTTTGCCAACATACAATTCTTTATCATCAACTTTTGCCTTTTGAGGTCGTTTACAGTTTTTGTTGCTTCATTCAACTTTTCAAAATTCAGAGTATTAATTCGCAGACTGGTTGCTTTTCAGAATTTCAGAATGGAATATCATAGTTCTAAAAGATAAATGTTATATGAATACATATAACTGTTGATGTGGAAATGTTGCGAGACTCACAATACAGATTTGCTGATTCCCGATAATTGGTATGGCAGTTCTCGTTACAAGATGCGGATGAGTATATGATAGGGTTTTAATGAATAAATATAATGATTTATCGGAGAGATTTAAACCAAGAAGCAACGAGGTTGCTGGTACGTCTACTGGTAATATGGTGTAATATAAAAGGTTCCCCAGTAACGATGACGAAAGGCGAACTTATATATCAAAGTTATAATAGAGTTCATTCGAATGAAAAGTCGAAGTAGATTTGCTGAAGCTGTGATAAAATTGGCTAATTGTGAAAAAGAATTGCAATGTTATTTTGGGTAATAATAATACTAAGGAATTAGCACGACTACGTGTTAAACGTTTACTCAGTTTCCGAGAGTTTTTCAGGTACGTAACTATATGCATAAATATTTTCTTCCGTAGATGAAGTGCGGTTGGTTCATCTTCTCGATTGAGGTGTTTTCAAGAATCATGAAAGGTTTGAATGCAGATTGTAATCATCAAGATACAAATGAGGTTTAAGATGAGATCAAGTGAAAAACTTGAAGAATGTTTAGTTTCATATGTTATAATCAATATTTTAATTCATTTTAATTGTCCAATGTTATTAGTCCACAGTCGATAGTCCACAGTAACAGTCCAATAATTCATATATAGTTTAATATATAATATTCGAATTAAATAATTCATGTCGTGACCCGTATACGTCTCAGACTCGATCACAACTCAAAGTATATATATTATTATAGAATCAACCTCAACCCTGTATAGTGAACTCTAACATTACAGCATATAGAGTGTCTATGGTGATTCCAATATATATATATATATATATATATATATATATATATATATATATATATATATATATATATATATATATATATATATATGTATATATATATATATATATATATATATATATATATGCATCGATATGATATGTTAAAACCTTGTATACGTGTCCCGATATTTAAAGTGCGTAAAATAAATAACAAAAATTAAATGACGATAAATAAAATTGCGATAATTAAATTGCGATAAATAAACTGCGATAAATAAAATGTAATCAAGTTAGCTAGTGTGATGACCCAGAAATTTCTGACCAAATTTAAACTTTATCTTTAAATGATTTAATGTTTTCGACACGATAAGCAAAGTTTGTAAAACCGAATCTCAAAATTTTTAAACTATTCAAGTACCCTTCGGTTGTTCTCAATGATTCACAAACCATTATATGTAAATAGATACATATATATAATATAACTTGAAAACGTAGCAAAGTTTTAATTGTTTAATACCGTACATTAAACTTATTGGTTTAAATATTTATTTGAATATATATATGGTAAGTTGGAATATTAATTGTATGAATAACTTGCGACGTATATTTAAAACGTGTTTATGAATGTTGCAAATATATATTGACTTGGTCATAAAACGATTTGTTATTATATATATATATATATCAATAAATAGCGAGACAATGATTTATAGAAGTAAATGACCAAAACACTCGAAAGTTTAAGATACACTTTGAATGATATAGTTTATTGATAATTTAAGACTATATTTTGACAAAGGTACGAGTCACAAAACGTAAATTGCGAGTTTTCCAGGCGAACGAAAATGCGTTCGAGAAAGCGAAACCGGGACATAAGTCGAGTGACAACGTACGAGTCATCGGAACGAAAATTACAAGTCAACTATGCATGTGAATTTAATATAATATATAATTAATTATATAAATTAAATATATTATATATATTATATAAAATTATGTCGACAAACAAAAAGTTAAAAGTTTATGAGCTGGATCAGAGGGCCATGCGATCGCATGGCCTTGAAGCACAAATCCCATGCGATCGCATGGGGTACTTTTTCAGAAAAGGTTCTATAAATTGCTCGAGTTTGGGTTCAGTTTTTACACCTTTTCATCTATCCATCTATCCTCACTCCGTATGCATTATATTTATTTATTATATTATTATTATTATTATTATTATTATTAAGATTAATATTATTATTAATCTTATTAATATTAGTATTATTAATTAGTATTATACATAAAATACTACGACGGAGTGCCGTTCGAGTAATTTAAAAACAAGTTTTACGAGCGTGATAGAGCTAAGGAAAATATGGGTTATAGCTATGGAGGTTATGGGTAATATTCATGGGTACTGTTCTGTAACGACCCGGAAATTTCCGACCAAATTTAAACTCTAATCTCTATATGGTTCCGACACGATAAGCAAAAACCCTAAAGTTGACCCGCACTTTTTCGATCATTCTATACTTATAAGATTAATATTTACATAAATTAAACCTTACCAACATGATAAGCAATCCAAATTGTTGAGATTTATGTTTCCGAAAAGAGTTTTACACAACGTTTGACCGTCTAGTTTGACCGATGATATCACGAACTATACAATATATGATAATTATACGTTTGTGTATATATATATGTATATATACATATTTAACATGATTAATGAATTTTTAATATCTCATTTTGTATTAATAACAATAAGTTATAAGTATATTTTGAAACTACTAACTTAAGTTTTCAAAACGATAACTATACGTAACGTTATTTGACATAAATACTTAAGACTTATAATGTTTATACAAATATCGTATAAGTAATGTATTTAATCACTTTTAAAGACTTAAATACATAAAATCATATAAGTGTATTCACAAAAGATAGCTATATTTGAATCCTCATTCCATTTTTCACAAAATTTCTATACGTATATCTAGAGTATTTGTACTCGTATCATACCTAGCTTCTATACGTATTTACTATTGGTATATACACATCAAATCACCACCTAACCAGCCCTTGTTCATACCTTATGTATAAGGTAATTACTTTTGAATGATTGTAAGACTAATTACAAAAATACAAACTAAAAATTTGTCCATGTCTACTACATAAACATTTTTTTAGGAGTATATATGTATCCTCATTTTGTTTCAATTTTACTTCCATTCTCTAGCTAAAAACACCCACACTCTCAAGAACATTAAACTCCATAAACATTCAGCAAAGTTCCATGAAGATCTAGCTTCAAAAACCTTACTTAAACACCATAAGAAAACCATACAAAAACACTTCAAGAAATCCTTCCAAGAACACAAACTTACTTCCAATCTTTCATCCACTTCCATCACCCTTTTGATTCTAGCTTCTTACTCCTCTTTTACAGCAACCTTGTCCAAGGAACTTGAGGTAGTATCTATGTTCATAACCTTATTCGATTCATATATATATAGCTATCTTATTTTGTGGTATAAAAGTTTAACAACAAGAACATAGTTTGAATGTTTTCAAACTTGTTTGCAAACTAAATAGATCCTTCTAACTTAACTTTTAAAATACTTCAAGACCTGTAATATAACTTAAATATATGCTAATTTAACAAGGTATAATTTGGTTTTTCAAAGAATATCTTAAAAACTGTTTTTACGACGTCGGAGTGCCACCGGGGACTGTTTTGGGTTGGATAATTAAAAATTATCTTAAACTTTGAGTTGGAGGTTTATGTTCTGGAAAAATGATTTTTACTATGAATATGATAACACATAAAAATTTCATGATTTAATTCAAAGTATAAGTATTTTTAGAAAAATAATCATTTAAGGTTGTTTAAATAAAGGAAAATGTTTAACTTCATAAGTTTCACTAAAGTTTCACCTATGCCGTGTGATTTTGAATACAAACCAAGGTATTTTCAGTTCATAGTCTTAAAGAGGGACTCGATCCAAGGAGATGGCAAGTTGAATCAACGAAAACGGATTTGTAACGAAGAAACTATGACCGAAACAAAATTGGTTATCCAAGACTTGTTTAACTTCGGGATTAATTGGGAAAAATTAAATAAAATCACATCTTTCTAAAATAACATGATATTTTATATATATGTACTCATAATTCAATTTTATATGGTTCAGGATCACCCGTAAACAATACGAGAAGATTAATCATAAGATCCCATGATTGTACGCAACACGTCATTTGACAACACCGGTACTTTATGTACGCAACACGTCATTTGACAACACCGGTACCGTGGGTCAAGATTAATCTCGACCAATACATATACGATGAGGGTTTTATTTATTTCATTGGGGGTTTATTAAACATCTAAATATGAACCATTAAAATTGAATTACTAACAACGAACTGCTAACTACGGACTAAGGAATTATTCAAAGTATTAAAAGTATAACAAGTATATATATGTGACGTTTGTTTAAAAAAGAAAAGGTATTGATATATTATATATGGATAGGTTCGTGATATCAACCGGAGACCAAGTCAAATTATATATATATCTTCAAGACGAAAGTGAGTATATAGTCCCACTTTTAAACTCTAAATATTTCGGGATGAGAATACATGTATTTTATGTTTTACATTATGGACACAAGTAACTGAAAAATATATTCTACGTTGAGTTGTACCACTGGCATACTTCCCTGTAGCTTGGTAACTAATATTTACAGCGGTATTGTAAACGCGAATCCTGTTGATAGATCTATCGGGCCTGACAACCCCAACCGGACTGGACGACCAGTATTCAACGGTTGCACAGTACTTCGTTTCGTGACTACACTTGGTACAGTGTAGTAAGATTTCATATTAAAGGGAATATGCGACGTGATTAATTGTTAAGTATGGTTACCAAGTGCTCAACCACTTAGAATATTTTTATTAAAATGTTTATATATGAAATCTTGTGGTCCATCGTTATATCGCTGCTAGCATCAAACCTATATATCTCACCAACTTTATGTTGACGTTTTAAAGCATGTTATTCTCAGGTATGAATTAAGACTTCCGCTGTGCGTTAGCTCATATTAAGGATACTAGTTGGGACCATTTAAGCCATGATACAAGAACGTTGCATTCGAGTCATTGAAGATCATTAAAGACATTTATTAAGTAAATGACAGTTTAGGTCATTTGGATATCGAGAAATGTTTGACGAGTTTATTAATTTTTTTTATGTAAAGATAGATTGCCTTTTAAGAATAAATGCAACGTTTGTAAAATGTATCATATAGAGGTCAAGTACCTCGCGATGTTATCAACTGTTGTAATTCGTTTGTAATCAATATGGACATCGTCCGGATGATTAGTTTCGGATCCTTTCATGTTCGCAAGTCAAACCTAGTGTTTATCATCTCCGTTGTGTCTACGTACTTTTCTACAATATTGAATCTCAATATTGATACGTAAGCACTCATATTTTATCTTTTATATATTAATTATGTATCCATGTCTAGTGCTCGAGTATATATATTTAAGCATGCTTGTATGCTAAATTTTGTCGTTAAACAGTTTATAATGAATCACAAATTAAATACATATATTACTGGTAAAAGGTATATGATATACATGTTTTTGGAAAGCTGGTGAAAAATCAATAACTTTTCATTTAGATATCGAATAGTTTCGATGAACGGATTAAAATATGATCAACTGAATTATAATTGACGTTAATTAGAATTGCTTTTGAATCTGCAATTAATATTTAAACAACTTTTTTTACGAGATTGATAAAATGGATTTTTGAATATTACCAACCGAGTAAATAAATCCTTATATAAGACACGTCTCGTTTTGTTGAACAATTGTCAAAACTGATTGTTTTATCATATTTTAAAGCCTTATAAAAACTATAGTTTAATCTTACAAGAATTGGGAAACTATGTGAAATATTAAAATAATTCGATTGCCATGATCATTCAACTATTGTATGGAGTCAGATTGACTTTTTGAAATAACTTTTGATAACTATTGTATATCGATCTCGAGCATTAGGATTGTGATACACTATGACCTGACCTAGCTTGATAGACATTTATTGACTAACATATGTTCTCTAGGTTGAGATCTATGGTTATTTGGTATTCCGAGTTTCGGTCACATTTCGATGAACAACTTTATGTGCTGCTAAGGTGAGTTTCATTGCTCCCTTTTTAATTGCTTTTGCAATCTATATTTTTGGGCTGAGAATACATGCACTTTATTTTAAACGCAATGGATACAAGTACATACTAAATTCTACACCGAGTTTGAACCGAAAATCCCTTAGCTTTGGTAACTAGTAACTGCCAGTTATAAGAACTGGTGGGCGTGAGTAGTTATATATGGATCCATAGGGCTTGACATCCCCGTCTGTTCCAGGTATAGAAACCTTAGCCTGAACTATAAAAAAGACGTATGCTATTTGAGGTTAGTACATGTTAGTTTGCGTGTATTGTACATGTTGGTTGCATGTATGTTAAAACAGGGGTACTTATTAAAACGTTAAAGTTTAGTTACCAGGGTGCTCAATCTTGTAGAATATTTTGATAAACGTTTCTGGATGAAACAACTGAAATCTTGGGATCCACCTTTATATACAGATTATGTGCAACACTAAAACTATGAACTCACCAACCTTTGTGTTGACACTTGTTAGCATGTTTATTCTCAGGTTTCCTTGAAGTCTTCCACTGTTTGCTTATATGTTAGACAAGCTATGTGCATGGAGTCTTACATAACATATTTTTCAAGAAAACGTTGCATTCGTCAAATCATCATCATGTATCTTATTTTGATTGCATTGTCAACGGAAGTATTATTGTAAACTATTATTTACGATGATTTTCTATATGTAGAAATCATCAGATGTCGAAAACCTTTGATTTAAATATTCATTTATGGTGTGCCTTTTCAAAAGAATGCAATGTTTACAAAACGTATCATATAGAGGTCAAATACCTCGCAATGAAATCGATGAATGACGTGTTCATCCATATTGATTTGGAGCGATCGTCACAGTTGGTATCAGAACGTTGGTCCTAGTGAACCAGGTTTTGCATGAGTGTGTCTAACTGATAATTGTTAGGATACATTAGTAAGTCTGGACTTCGACTGTGTCTGCATGTCAAAAGTTTTGCTTATCATTTCTTATCGGAAATTACCTGTCTATCATCTTAAGTCTAAACGCGTCTTATTGCATTGATTGCATTGATAGTGTATAGACCAAATTTCATATCTTAGCATATCTGTTACTGTCAACTTTACCTGACAGCTTTCGAAAATTTCTCCGTAATTTGCGGGATCCCTTGTACTATATATTGGTATTCTATGTAATTAGAATATCATCCGATACCCAAAAATCATTTCATACCAAAAATCCTTTATCTAATCGTGTAAGATGAATCCCATATCTAGTTCAAATTCCTTAAACTTCGACAGCTATTCCGATATGGATATTCACCTGAATTCCGAAGACAGTGTAACCGGAATGGATCAACCAATTAGCCATCATCTATTCTGGATGAATTGGGGATGGGTTCGTAGTCTACTTAATTATTGGAGACAAGAAGAAGGTGATCCATTCCATCCACCACATTGCCCTCTGGGCGAAGAACCTGAAGCACTTACCGGCGAACCTGTTCGTAATACCATTTTTTCTCTCATCTCCAGAATATCTCGTCATGATCATATACTCTCTCAAATTCTGGATCTTTTTCATCCGCTCGTCCGAACCGCCAATCATCCCGGTGTAGTAGAAGAAGTCAACGAGCTTCACGCTCGGGTAGTAGCTTTGGAGAATATAGTGCAAAGGTTACAAGCACCAGCAGCATCACCGGCATCAACAGTACCACCGACAACAACACCAATAGTACCATTACCACCACCAACAACATCCGCATCGCAAACCTCAACTTCACAATCTGTTCCACGAGCATCAACGTCATACGCACCGTAGTTACCAAGAAATACCAGCAACAATAACCGATGAAGTATTAACTCATTTCCCCTGAAGAAATTTTATGTATATTTAATATATATATGAATTTTTAAATCAAAATAAATCTTTTCGTACTAAGCTATTACGTGTGAATCTTAACTGGTAGGTACTACTCGGTTAGTTCATATTACTAATATGCAATGATGTACATCCTTCCTTAACAACTTAACCATTGTTAACTATAATCTCTGTTTCAACTTAATGAATCCCATTTCATAATAAACCAAGTGTATTATTCAATTACATAATTGATTATACATTTTCATTTTCGATATACTCGAAACTTTCCAGAAAACATCATATGTGCCTTGCAAAGTTCGCAAGAATTCCACAAGCATCAACATCCTTCACCGAGGAATATCAATAAGAATAAATAATGAAGTATTGATTTCATTAGTGAAATACTCCACGAAGATTATGTAATCTCTAATGTTTTAGAGATTATTCATCCAAGCCAAAAATCAAATGAGCTTTATATGATACTAATTCATTAAATCTGTATTACATCTGAAGAAAATATACATACATATATTTTCATAAAGACAGTAATAAAAAAATTCTTTTGTACAAAGTATTAATTGTGAAATCTTTAATGGGTAGGTAATACTCGTGAAATATTTAAGTTCGCAATTAATATGTTACACTGCACATTCTTCAATTTTGATTCAAAAATCATTAACTATACTCACTATCTTCACAATGATATACAATCGTTTTCATACAAATTTAATTACATATTCTGATATTGACGGATCAGAATCCAAGTCATAACTCTGAACCCATGACATCATTCTTAGATCTCTACATCTTTCAAAGCTATACTTTGACTTCAAAACTGTGCAAGATCCTTTAATGTTGTTAATACCGAAAATAATCTTGCAATTTTTTTTCAAGATATCAATTTTCATCACACTTCCAACCAGTCAACTTCGACTTTTCAGATTAACTTTATTGTAACCTTGACATATACGTTCTTGTTACAAGGGAACCTTTCATGTCCCACCACATTAGCAGTAAATTTACCAGCAACTTCATTAATCTGTGACCTAAGTTTCTTCGAAAAATCACAATAATTATTTATTGAAACTCTATCAAGTACTCATATACAACTAGTAACAACAATTGCCATACCAACCACCGGGAATTAGCAATCAGTATTTTGAATCTCGCAGCATTTTCTACGACAACAGTTATATATAGATAACATCTATCTTCTAGACCTACAGATTTCGAATGTGAATTTTCTGAAAAACACCTTAAACTACGAACTAGTTCTCGAAATCTTGAAAAATGCTGATGAAGCAGCAAAAACTGTAAACGACCTTAACAGTAAAAAGTTTGATGATAAAGGATAGTGTGCTGGCAAAGCTCAGAAAAAAGAGAAAGTTTGGAACTGGAAAACGGATTGAGCAAAGTATGAAAGAAGCTGTGGATAAATAACAAGGACGAAATCTGTCTTCAAAGAATCCAAATGATTCAGTATCTGCTGAAGCCATTAACGAATAACTTGCTTCCGAATCTAAACCCTTGCGGACAATATTCTTCATCATCCTCTGATATTAGAAATTCTAAGATATCATCGTATCTTTCATTATAAATATCCTCCATATTTCTGGAGATAATTCCATAATCATTCTTATCGAAAATCAATTTTCTCCTTACAATATCTGTGTTACACCATAAAAGAAACTATTTTAGTTTCTAAATTCTGAAACTCTCAAGTTTAAAATATAAATGTTTTGAAGTAATGTTGGGAATTGAAGCATGAGTTAGTATAATATAATGATACTTGATCAACGTGATTATATTACAGTAAGTCATGATGAGTTTCTAATAGAACGTGATAAAGGTTCACAGATCATACCCTCATCATTAACCATGTTACATAACTCTTTCATTCTATATAATCTCTAAAAATATCAAGAAAATATTTTCTTAATGATTCGGTCTTTTTCGAGGTATTCTGGTAATTTGACAAGTCAGATTGTGCTATTATCATTTCTTTCTTAGAACATTAGTTATGTTCATCTGAAACTTCATACCTACGAATTCTGGACCATTATCCGCTTGACTTAAGGTCGGGAAGATAAAACGAAAGCATGAAGTTCCGAAATATAATGGAGAACATAAAGCCCGATAACAACCCCGAAATTACAAACCGTGTATATCAATGCGTATAGCAATATAAAGACACGGGAGAATGAAAAACACTATAACCCCAAGGTAATAGTAGAAGAAAATAACTTCCTCTGGTGGCAGATGAAAAAGAAGAATGAAGGATACGATAGCCAGGAAAATATCAAGAATCAGAACTGGATTAAGCATTTTCACAATCTATTGGGATGTATGAAATAAGAAAGAAGATTATAGGAGTGGTGAAAATAAATGAAACGGAAGAGGTCAATTTATAGCGAAATATCAGACATAGCGATCGAGGCAGATTACGCATTTAATCAAAGAAAATCCTAATTTCCGCAAATTCCGAAGAATCAAATCTTATTTAGATTATGAAGATTTTCTATTCCTTAAATTATGGAAATCAATCGTAACTACGTCAAAAGCTAAGACGAATCTCTATTCTTTCATTTCACTCTTTTACGATAACTTCTCTCATACGCATCGAGAAATCGGATTGTTTTATCCATATAATTCAACGGTGATAAAATTCTATTTATCAACTCATATTCGTCATGAAAACATTTCTATTGTTAGCCATGACGACCTCACTTAAATTTCGGGACGAAATTTCTTTAACGGGTAGGTACTGTGATGACCCGGAAATTTCTGACCAAATTTAAACTTTATCTTTAAATGATTTAATATTTTCGACACGATAAGCAAAGTCTGTAAAACCGAATCTCAAAATTTTTGAACTATTCAAGTACCCTTCGGTTGTTCTCAACGATTCGCAAACGATTATATGTAAATAGATACATATATACACTATAACTTGAAAACGTAGCAAAGTTTTAATTGTTTAATACCGTACATTAAACTTATTGGTTTAAATATTTATTTGAATATATATATGGTAAGTTGGAATATTAATTGTATGAATAACTTGCGACGTATATTTAAAACGTGTTTATGAATGTTGAAAATATATATTGACTTGGTCATAAAACGATTTGTTATTATATATATATATATATATATATATATATATATATATATATATATATATATATATATATATATCAATAAATAGCGAGACAATGATTTATAGAAGTAAATGACCAAAACACTCAAAAGTTTAAGATACACTTTGAATGATATAGTTTATTGATAATTTAAGACTATATTTTGACAAAGGTACGAGTCACAAAACGTAAATTGCGAGTTTTCCAAGCGTACGAAAATGCGTTCGAGAAACCGAAACCGGGACATAAGTCGAGTGACAACGTACGAGTCATCGGAACGAAAATTACAAGTCAACTATGCAAGTGAATTTAATATAATATATAATTAATTATATAAATTAAATATATTATATATATTATATATATTATATAAAATTATGTCGACAAACAAAAAGTTAAAAGTTTATGAGCTGAATCAGAGGGCCATGCGATCGCATGGCCTTGAAGCACAAATCCCATGCGATCGCATGGGGTACTTTTTCAGAAAAGGTTCTATAAATTGCTCGAGTTTGGGTTCAGTTTTTACACCTTTTCATCTATCCATGTATCCTCACTCCGTATGCATTATATTTATTTATTATATTATTATTATTATTATTATTATTATTATTATTAATATTAAGATTAATATTATTATTAATCTTATTAATATTAGTATTATTAATTAGTATTATACATAAAATACTACGACGGAGTGCCGTTTGAGTAATTTAAAAACAAGTTTTACGAGCGGGATAGAGCTAAGGAAAATATGGGTTATAGCTATGGAGGTTATGGGTAATATTCATGGGTACTGTTCGCAAGTCAAACCTAGTGTTTATCATCTCCGTTGTGTCTACGTATTTTTCTACAATATTGAATCTCAATATTGATACGTAAGCACTCATATTTTATCTTTTATATATTAATTATGTATCCATATCTAGTGCTCGAGTATATATATTTAAGCATGCTTGTATGCTAAATTTCATCGTTAAACAGTTTATAATGAATCACAAATTAAATACATATATTACTGGTAAAAGGTATATGATATACATGTTTTTGGAAAGCTGGCGAAAAATCAATAACTTTTCATTTAGATATCGAATAGTTTCGATGAACGGATTAAAATATGATCAACTAAATTATAATTGACGTTAATTAGAATTGCTTTTGAATCTGCAATTAATATTTAAACAACTTTTTTTACGAGTTTGATAAAATGGATTTTTGAATGTTACCAACCGAGTAAATAAATCCTTATATAAGACACGTCTCGTTTTGTTGAACAATTGTCAAAAATGATTGTTTTATCATATTTTAAAGCCTTATAAAAACTATAGTTTAATCTTACAAGAATTGGGAAAATATGTGAAATATTAAAATGATTCGATTGCCATGATCATTCAACTATTGTATGGAGTCAGATTGACTTTTTGAAATAACTTTTGATAACTATTATATATCGATCTCGAGCATTAGGATTGTGATACACTATGACCTGACCTAGCTTGATAGACATTTATTGACTAACATATGTTCTCTAGGTTGAGATCTACGGTTATTTGGTATTCCGAGTTTCGGTCATATTTCGATGAACAACTTTATGTGCTGCTAAGTTGAGTTTCATTGCTCCCTTTTTAATTGCTTTTGCAATCTATATTTTTGGGCTGAGAATACATGCACTTTATTTTAAACGCAATGGATACAAGTACATACTAAATTCTACACCAAGTTTGAATCGAAAATCCCTTAGCTTTGGTAACTAGTAACTGCCAGTTATAAGAACTGGTGGGCGCGAGTAGTTATATATGGATCCATAGGGCTTGACATCCCCGTCTATTCCAGGTATAGAAACCTTAGCCTGAACTATAAAAAAGACGTATGCTATTTGAGGTTAGTACACGTTAGTTTGCGTGTATTGTACATGTTGGTGGCATGTATGTTAAAAC
Organism: Rutidosis leptorrhynchoides; assembly: GCF_046630445.1. Classification (NCBI taxonomy): domain Eukaryota; kingdom Viridiplantae; phylum Streptophyta; class Magnoliopsida; order Asterales; family Asteraceae; genus Rutidosis; species Rutidosis leptorrhynchoides. The sequence goes on from NC_092335.1 coordinate 133,028,165, forward strand.
AGGGGTACTTATTAAAACGTTAAAGTTTAGTTACCAGGGTGCTCAATCTTGTAGAATATTTTGATAAACGTTTCTGGATGAAACAACTGAAATCTTGTGATCTACCTTTATATACAGATTTTGTGCAACACTAAAACTATGAACTCACTAACCTTTGTGTTGACACTTGTTAGCATGTTTATTCTCATGTTTCCTTGAAGTCTTCCACTGTTTGCTTATATGTTAGACAAGCTATGTGCATGGAGTCTTACATAACATATTTTTCAAGAAAACGTTGCATTCATCAAATCATCATCATGTATCTTATTTTGACTGCATTGTCAACGGAAGTATTATTGTAAACTATTATTTACGATGATTGTCTATATGTAGAAATCATCAGATGTCAAAAACCTTTGATTTAAATATTCATTTATGGTGTGCCTTTTCAAAAGAATGCAATGTTTACAAAACGAATCATATAGAGGTCAAATACCTCGCAATGAAATCGATGAATGACGTATTCGTCCATATGGATTTAGAGCGATCGTCACAGCTAGGAACAGTTAGCGTGGATTCTTAACAAAATTCCTCATAGTTAATTTGTTTGTTTCTAACAAATTTTATTTTTGTCAAATGTTTTCTTCATTATGCCACTTGTTGGATTCTGATAAATCAAAATCCAAATATGAAATTGGATGAATATGGTTATTCTGTGGTGAACGGATTTGTATATCGGTGGATGTAAGTAGGATAGTAAACGACTGTTGAATCAGCTTCGAAGAATGTACCTTGTAACTTATTAATATGAAATCTGAATATTCCTCGGGTATTACCTACCCGTTAAAATATTTTCACAATTAACACTTTGTACGAAAGAATTTTTAATTACAATCTTTATAAAAACATATATACATATATATTTTCTTCAGATGTAATCATGAATTCATTGAGTTAATATGATATTAAACTCATTTGGTTTACCGTTAGAACTAGAATACATAATCTCTAAAACATTTAGAGATTACTTAATCGTCATGAAGAACGAAGATAATCGATGTAGAACGATACGTAGAACGATGATTATACTCGAGGTACAGAATGAGATGTTGAGGCATGGATTGTTGATGGTACTGGTGCTGTTATTGATGGTACTATTGGTGCCGGTGATGTTGCTGAAGCTGGTACATTTTGCACCATATTCTCAAATTTATATTTCGAGCGCGAAGTTTGTTGACTTCTTCTATTATTCCGGGGTGATTGTCAGTTGGAACGAGCGAATGAATAAGGTTTAGAATTTTAGATAGAATATAATCTTGGTGAGATATTCGGGAAATGAGAGAGAAAATAGTATTACAAACAGGTTCACCGGTAAGTGTTTCAGGTTCATTGCCAAGAGGTAAATTCGGTTGGTGGAAAGGAAAGGATCGCTTTCTTCTTGTCTCTGTTGGTTTAGTCGAGTACGAACCCATCGCCAATTCATCCCGAATTGGTGATGACTGATTTTGTTGATCCATTCCAGTTATACTGCTTTCGAAGCTTAAGTGTGTTTCCATATCGAAATAGCTGTCGGAATTCGAGGAACTTGAACTGGATGAGGGATTCATCTCGTACGATCAGATGAAGGATTTTCGATAAGAATTAGATTATAGGATGTAGATTAGTACCCTGCAATACATAATTTACATATGCATATATAATACTAAAATCCCAAAAGTTACGGAGGAATCTACGGAAGTTGTCAGGAAAAGTCTTCAGTAATAGATATGCTAAGATATGAATTAGCAGATACGCTAAGATACGAATTTTGTCTATACACTATTCATGCAATCATTGCAGTAAGATGTGTCTAGACTAAGAATGATAAGCAGGTAATTTCCTAAGGATGATAAACAGATGATTTTCGACAAAAATGATAAGCAAAACTTTTGACATGCAGACACGGTCGAAGTCCAGACTCACTAATGCATCCTAACGACTTATCAGTTATACACACTAATGCAGACCTGGTTCGCTAAGACCACCGCTCTGATACCAACTGTAGAGACCCGTCCTAATCCATCCGGACGAAGTCCATATAGATTATAAACGATTCACAACAGTTGATTACATCGCAAGGTACTTGACCTCTATATGATACATTTTACAAACATTGCATTCGTTTTTGAAAAGACAATCTTTCATTACATCGAAAGTTGACGGCAGGCATACCATTTCATAATATATTTAACTATAATTGACTTAATAATAATTTTGATGAACTCAATGACTCGAATGCAACGTCTTTTGAAATATGTCATGTATGACTCCAAGTAATATCTCTAAGATGAGCAAATGCACAACGGAAGATTTCTTTCAAACCTGAGAATAAACATGCTTTAAAGTGTCAACCAAAAGGTTGGTGAGTTCATTAGTTTAACATAAATAATCATTTCATAATTTTAATAGACCACAAGATTTCATATTTCCATTTCTCATAAACATACGTCTCATGCATAGAGACAAAAATATCATTCATATGGATTGAACACCTGGTAACCGACATTCACAATATGCATATTAGAATATCCCCATCATTCCGGGATCCTCCTTCGGACATGATATAAATTTTGAAGTACTAAAGCATCCGGTACTTTGGATGGGGCTTGTTGGGACCGATAGATCTATCTTTAGAGTTCGCGTCAATTAGGGTGTATGTTCCCTAATTCTTAGATTACCAAACTTAATAAAAAGGGGCATATTCGATTTCGATAATTCAACCAAAGAATGTAGTTTCACGTACTTGTGTCTATTTTGTAAAACATTTATAAATATTGCGCATGTATTCTCAGCCCAAAAATATAAAGGGTAAAAAGGCAAATGAAACTCACCTAATGTATTTTGTAGTAAAAATACATATGACTATATTGAACAATGCAGGGTTGGCCTCGGATTCACGAACCTATTATTCAATTGTATATTTATTAAAACATATAATAGAATCACATAAATTCCTTTATTATTTATATGTTTTTAGGTATGTAGAGTTTATACCAAATTCCATTAAATACTTATATTAGTAATAATAATGTTAATAACTATAATATTAATACTAATAACAATAATGATAATAATTATAATAATAATAATAATAATAATAACAAATGATAGTAATGATAGAAAAATAGAAAAAAAAAAATATAAGTGTATACCCTTTCAAAGCTTTGTCTAAAAAGAAATGCCCTGGACCGGGCTCGAACTCACGACCTCCCACTCACCCAACACTCCACCCAAACCACTCTACTGCTACTTCCTTTCTGATTTAACACACATCCTAATTTATTTAACCCCGTTTTTTCCGAATTATGTGAAGCCCAACTCCACAATAGCTTAATTGGCCCATAGCTTTAAACTAATTCGGTATCCAGATGCAAAAATGTCGGTGCTTGGTTACTTTTTCTTTTTATATCAAATCTTTCCACCCTAATAGCATTAACATTAATCTCATTATTTTGTTATCCTCCCACTTGTAGCCGACACGCCATCAATATTGTTTCTATATATCATCATCCTCATCAAGCTTTATATTATCATTATCATTCGACATATAAACAACAAAAAAATAATAATAACAATTTGAGACCCACTTAGCCTATTAAAGTAGTAGTTACCCCATAATTTGCGTTTTTAAAACTCCTAGTTCTTGACAAGTTCTTTACAGCTCATCCACATATCACTCAACTTCTTATTCCTCTCCGTATACCTCATCCCATCAACGAAGCACCATGCGTTATATAAAAAAAATAGTCAATCGTTGGTCCATGTTTGTCTACCATGAACTTGCCTTGTCCCACTTGTATTATAATAAAAAAAACGCGTTATATATTCAAGTGGGTGTCAACATGTGCCTAACCTTTTAATTTCTGCAAATTGTTTAAATGTAGTGGCAATTGGGTTTTGTTTTTCTTTTATGTGGGGAGTGGGGTTCGATCAAAAAGGAGGCAAAAGACAAATATATAAGCAATATCTATGGATTCAATTTTCTTTTCATTCCTAACAGCAATCACAAAAGAAGAATGCGGATGTAGTCAATTTGTTTGCCGTTCATGGGGTTCACGAGAAAAAAAAATATAATTAGAGAGAGAGTGGGAAGAGAAAAGAGAGAAAATAAGGTGGCGAGTTATATGAACTTTCATGGGGTTCCAAGTTGGTGGACTTGGTGCAATGTGGTGGCGGTGTTCTTGAACCGAAACAAAACAGAATGATGGTGATGTTTAAGAGGTGGTAGTGACGGGTTTCGTTCTTGGTGGAAAGATAGTTTGATCATAAAAAATGGTGGTGACTCTTCATGGTGTCATGGTTTTCATCAACGAAAAAAAAAATATAAGAGGGAGAAGAGAGAGATATATAAGCAATGGTGTTCTTTGAACAATTGCATTTCTCGAGTGGTTTAGTATGGAAGAAGAAGAAAAACGTAATAAAGGTGAGTGTGGTTTTGATCATGACAAGAAACAGAAAAGTAGGTTGGTGATGATTGATTGGATTAAAGGATGTATGTTAAGTCTCCATATATGCAGTGTATGTAGTAATTCATTACCCCGTGCATTACAATGGTAATGAATGTCAACACTTTAATTCTTTCGAAAGGTTAATAAGCAAATTTTTGGCAGTAAACGAATAAATTTATAAAATACACAAAAGTTTGATCCTGATTGCTAACAGAATTTGTAGGCTTGTGATTAAATTGAGAATCAAATCGTACTGGAATCAGACAGGAAACAAATTGCTTACAGTTTAAGAACGATGGGCAACTGATTACGATTCCTTCTTTTGTTTATATGTATAAAGTGTATCTATATATTTATATGTACTTATCTGTACATACGTATTCTGTATATACGTGTATAGTATGTCTGTATATTTATTTATGTCTTTATATTAGGAAAACATAATATTATTTAACATTAATATTAATATTAATATTAATAATAATAAAACTAATAATAATAAGAATAAGAATAGAGATAATAATAATGTTAATGATATTAATATCATAATAATACTAATAAGAAATTTAACAATTTAAATTCGACATGTACTGGATCACAGACAAGAATGAAATTTTTGATGGTGATGTATAATAAAATTGGATCCTTTAACTGATTTTATTGTATAAATAATATAAATTAATACTTAGTAAATATAATTATATTGATAGTAATAATAATCTTAAAATAAAATAAAATAAAATACTAATACCAATATCAGATATATTGATAATAATATTCAAAATGTTATTAATAATAATAATATTAATAATATTAAGCCGTATTATAATAACAATAATTATAATAATTTAATGAATTTAGTGGTACTGATTATACTAATAATATCAGTAATGATAACAATAATATTAGTACTATTAATAATATATTACATGTATCAAATTTCATATTATATATGATAATATTAATATTACTAATATAGAGGTTAATATAAAGAGTGATACTAATATTACTATAACAACTATAATTTAATTTATAATAAAACCTATTGTTTAGATATTAATATTACATATTAGTAATTATGTAATATATATTATAACTTGCATTAAATATTTAATATTCAAACATTACAATATATATAATTTATATATACATTTATTTCATTAATAACTTGATTATTCTATATATTATTTTACATTTTAATTCAAATTATTAAAGTACATTTTATTAATTCATAATGTTATATATAGATATATATACTACATATTAATTACACACAATTGTTCGTGAATCGTCGGGATAAGTCAAGGTTACATGTATTCATGAACACAATTCAAAGTTTTTGAGACTTCAATATTACAGACACTTTGCTTATCGTGTCGATATTAAATAAAGATTAAGTTTAAATTTGGTCGAAAATTCCCGGGTCATCACAATTTTCGCCCTCATTTCCAGAATAGCTTGCAACGATTACGTAATATCTACTATTCTAAATCTTATTCATCCGCTCGTCCGAACCGCCAATCATCCCAGTGTAATAGAAGAAGTCAACGAGCTTCGCGCTCGAGTAGTGGCTTTGGAGAGTATGATGTGCAACTTGCAGGCATCGCAAGCAACACCGGCATCAACAGTACCACCATTATCAACACCAACAGTACCATTACCACCACCAAAAACAACGTCCACATCACATGCCTCAACATCACAATCTGTACCTCGAGTATTAACGTCATACGCATCGTAGATACCAAGGAGTACCAACAACAATAAACGATGAAGTATTGATTCATAATTTCATTGGAGAAATATTCTACGGTGATTATGTAATATCTAATGTTTTAGAGATTATTTATTCTAGTTCTAACTGTAAATCAGATGAGTGAATGGATAGAGATGATAGAAGGGAGAGTAGAAACCTTGACAAGAATGGTGCAAGCTAGACTTATTATACAAACACCACCAGCAGTACCACCAGCATCACCATCAGTATCACCAACACCAACACCTGTAGCACTACAAGCTCCACCAGCTCTATAACCAACGACGATATCAACACCACAATCACCAATGAGTATATTGAAATAACGAGTCATGGAGTATTAAGTCATTATTTCCAAAGAATTTATATATTATGTATATATGAATTTTGTAAACCATAATATATCTTCTAGTACTAAGCTATTACGTATGAATTTTAATGGGTAAGTACTACTCGGTTAATTCATATTACTAATATGCTATGATGTACATCCTTAGTTAACGACTTAACCATCGTTAACTATAATCTCTGTTTCAAATCAATGAATTTCATTTCATAATAAACCAACTGTATTATTCATTTACATGTTTGATTTTACACTTTCATTATCGATGTACTCGAAACTTTCCAGAAAACATCATTCGTACCTTGCGAAATTCACAAGAATTTCACGAGCACCAACATCCTTCACCGAGGAATATCAATAAGAATAGATAATGAAGTATTGATTATATTAGTGAAATACTCCGCGAAGATTATGTAATCTCTAATGTTTTAGAGATTATTCATTTCTAGTTCCAGCCGAAAATCAAATGAGTTTAATAGTATATTAACTCATTAAATCCGTATTACATCCGAAGAAAATATATATATATATATATATATATATATATATATATATTTCATAAAGACTGTAGTAAAATTCATCTGTACAAAATATTACTTGTGAAATTTTTAACGGGTAGGTAATATCCGGGAAATATGTAAGTTCACAATTAATATGTTACACTGTACATTCTTCAATTTTGATTCAAAAATCATTAAATATACTCACTACCTTCACAGCGATACACAATCAATTCATACAAATTCAATTACATATTATGATTTTGACAAAACAGAATTCAGGTCAAGATTTAACAGGTGACATCACTCTTAGATTCCTACATCTTTTAAAACTATACTTTGACTTCAAAACTGTACTGGAACATCACTTTTATTCATAAAACCCAGAAAAATATTCGTATCATTCAAAATTCTAGAACATCATATGTATATTGACGATTACAATCTGCGTTCAAACCCTTAATGATTCTTGAAAACCCCTCAATTAAGAATCAATCGAGAGGATGATCCAACCACACGTTACCCACGAAAAGAAAGATTTATGCACATAATCATGCACCTGGAAAACTCCCGGAACCGAAGTAAAAATTTAAAATAAATCTATGATCCATTGGCATTATTATTACTAAAAATAACCTTGCAATCCCTTTCCAAAGTAGTCAATTTTGTCACACCTCCAACAAATCAACTTTGACTTTTCATTCGGATTAACCTTATTGTAACCTTGATATATATGTTTGCCCTTTCATCATCGTTACCGGGGAACCTTTTATATTCCACCACATTAGCAGTAAACTTACCTTTTATATCAAAACCCTATCATGTGCTCTTCTGTATATTGTAACAATAATTGCCATACCAAATATCGGGAATTATCAATCAATCTTTCGAATCTCACAACGTTTCTACGTCAACAGTTATATGTATACATATAACATATATCTCCTAGAATTATGATCTTCAATTCGGAATTTATGGAAAGCACCCAGTCTGCGAATCAATTCTCTGAATATTGAAAAAGCTGATGAAGCAGCAAAAACTGTAGATGACTCTAACAGTCAAAAGTTTGACAATAAAGAAGAATACATTGGAAAAACTCAAAAGAAAATTTGGTACTGAAAAACGGATAGAGCAAACCATGAAGGAAGCTGTAGACAAATCACAAAGACTAAACCTGCCTTCAAAGAATCCAGATGATTCAGTATCTGCTGAAGTCATTAGCGAATACCTTACTCCTGACTATAAACCTTTACGGACAAATCTTCCTCATCATCTTTCAATTTTAGAAATTCTAAGATATCATCGTATCTCTCATTATAAATATCTTCGATATTTCTGAAGATATCTTCATAACTATTCTTATTCGAAATTAAATTATCTTTTCGTGCTATCAGTGTTACATCATAAAGGAAACTGTTTTAGTTTCTAAATTCTGAAAAATTCGAATTTAAAATATGAATGTTTTTGAAGTAGTGTTGGGAATTGAAGCATTAGTTAATATAATATAATGACACCTGATCAACGTGATTATATTACAGTAAGTCATGCTGAATTTCTAATGGAACGTGATGATTCACAGACCATAACGTCATCATGTGCCATGTTACACGACTCCTACATTCTACCTAATCTCCAAACATATCGAGAACATATCTTCCTGATAGTTCTATCTTTTCTCTTGAATTCTGGTAATTTAACAAATCAATATCGTGCTATTACAATTTATCTCTTAGAACATTAGTCATGTTCATTCGAAACTCCATACCTACGAATTCTAGACCATTACTTGTTGTACTTAAAGTCGAGAAGAGAAAACAAAAGCATGAAGTTTCGAAATATAAATAGGAGTATAAATCACAGGAAATAGAAGAGATCATTAACCGTGGATGTCAATAATTATGAAAAGACAGATGCAAAGAAGAATTATAAAAACCACTACCCTAAGAGCGAAGTAGAAGTAAACAGATTCCTCCGGTGGGAGTTGGAATAGAAGGATGATTGTTGTGATAATCAGAATGAGGTCAAGAATCAGAATTGGAATGAGCATTTTCACAATCTTTTGGAAGTATAAAATGAAGAAGAAGGTATCGGAGTGGTGAAAATAATGGACCGAAAGAGATTAATTTATAGCGAAATATCAAACATAGCGATCAAGATAGATTACCGCATCTAATTAAGGAGGATCTTAATTTCCCTAATCCCCGAAGAATCAAATCTTATATAGTTACAAAGATTTTCTTTAATTTCCTTGAATTTCGGAAATCAACCGCAACTACGTCAAAAGTTAAGAGGAATCTCTATTTCACTCTTTTGCGATAGCTCCTCTCATATGCTTCGAGTAATCGAATTGTTTTATCCATATTACTCAATGGTGATAAAACTCTAAATTTCAACTTTTATTCTTCATAAAAATATTCTTACGATCAACCATGACGACCTCTGTCAAAATTTCGGGACGAAATTTTCTTTAACGGGGAGGTACTGTGATGACCCGAAAAATTTCGACTTATTTAAACCAATTCTCTATATGATTTAATATTTTCGTCATGATAAGCAATGCATTTTGACAAGTTTTAAAACTTTTGAAAATGAGTTTTTATATAACAGTTGACCACCCTGTTTGTCCGACGATTCACGAACGTCATAACTTGTGATAATTATATAATTGTGTGTGTGTGTGTGTGTATATATATACGTAAACATGTGAATAATATTTATATACGAAATGATAAAAATTTACTATTGAATGATGCAATTTCGAATTAAAAAGTTTACGTATATAATCGTTTTATTTGTATGATGTATTTTTTTTAATTTTTTAGAAGACACGAAGTTAAATCAAAGATGTACAAGTTATAAAGCACAACGTACAACAACATAATTTAATAGTTGAATTAAAATTAATTCATTTACTATTCATGTAAATAGTAAATGAAACGAAATTAATTACTTTACTATTCACATGAAAGCGACATGATATAAATTATTAATTATAAGTTACATAAAATAACCCTGAAGTATTTAATAAATGCGACTTTTTAAAATATTAGAATTCATTCATTCGATTGAATTAAATGAATTCCGTGATTTACGGTGGCACAGAATGATCAGCAAACTAGTACGTACACTCCACATCAAACATATATAGTAATTTTATAAATAAATGGACCTTTTTACAACTAGATTTATAAAGCTTAAGACCAAAATAAATATATGTATTCAATTATAAAGAGTGAAATTTTTTTTATTTATACTTTTACCCATCAATTATTAGCAATAGAGTACGAAATACTGGTCCGTGAAAAACTGTCGGCATAAACTAACAAAATAGAGGCAGCTAAGTTAATTCACATGTTTGATTCCTTTTATTATTATATTATTATTTTATTATTATATTATTACTTTATTATAATATTATATTTATTATCTATATATACATATATCGATCGATCGCAGAAAAAACACACACATATATTTATTTCATATATTTTTATTACATAATAATTCTAGTGTAATATTCAAATTAAGTATTAGTAGTATACATAAAATATTACGACGGAGTTATGCTCGGGTGATTTTCAAAACAAGTTTTAAGTGGGTTTTAGCTAAGGAAATTATGGGTATAGTTCAGGTGTATTGTTCGTGAATCCGAGACCAACCATGCATTCGTCATTGTCATTGCATCTACATATTTTGCCTACAATATTGAACCACAATATTGGAATGTGAGTTTATAGATAACTTTTTAATTGCTTTTGCAATCTATATTTTTGGGCTGAGAATACATGCACTTTATTTTAAACGCAATGGAAACAAGTACATACTTAATTCTACACTGAGTTTGAACCGAAAATCCCTTAGCTTTTGTAACTAGTAGCTGTCGGTTATAAGAACTGGTGGGCGCGAATAGTTTTATATGGATCCATAGGGCTTGATATCCCCGTCCATTCCAGGTATAGAGACCTAGCCTGAACTATAAAGCGGACGTATGCCATTTGAGTTTAGTACACGTTGGTTGCGTGTATTGTACATGTTGGTTGCATGTATGTTAAAACAGGGGTACTTATTATATATATGTTAAGTTTAGTTACCAAGGTACTCAATTTCGTAGAATATTTTGATAAACGTTTTGGATGAAATAACTGAAATCTTGTGATCCACCTTTATATACAGAGTATGCGCAATATTAAAACTATGAACTCACCAACCTTTGTGTTGAAGCTTTTAAGCATATTTATTCTCAGGTCCCTAGAAGTCATCCGCTGTTTGCTTAAATGTTATACAAGCTATGTGCATGGAGTCATACAATCTTTATTCGAGAAAACTTTGCATTCACAAAATCATCACCATGTATCTTATTTTGACTGCATTGTCAACGGATGTATTATTGTAAACTATTATTTACGGTGATTGTCTATATGTAGAAATCATCAGATGTCAAAAACCTTGGAATTAGATATTCATTTATGGTGTGCCTTTTCAAAAGAATGCAATGTTTACAAAACGTATCATGTAGAGGTCAAAACCTCACTATGAAATCAATGAATAATGTACCGTGTCAATAGCAATTTTGACGGGTCGTTACACATGAGCCGCAGACTGTGATTCATTATGGAGCCACCTTGAACGATCCAGATGTTACTTGGGTGGTACTTAGAGACCAGCAGAGACTTTACCGAGCTCTCAAAGCGTAACTTCATCGCGAAGGAATGCTCAAGAGTACTCTGGGCCCTTCGTCGTTCAGGCTAGCACGCCGTGTCCCTCCAACACGACAAGCCACCCCCAGGCACTCCACTCCAGTCTCAGTCCGTTCAGTCGCCTCAGCCACCATTTCGACTCACGCTGATCCCATTACACCGCTTGTTCTAGCCGTTTCACCTCCCCCAGTTGCGGAGACGGTCCCTGTTCATGAGCTACTAGAGGGCTGCCACTTAGTGACAGTGCCCATCTCAGTAGAGCTACCCATGGCTCAGGTTTTTGAGATTACCGGGAACATTCCCGAGGAAGAGCCGTTTCCAAGCATATCACATCTGGAGTTGCCATCGGACCTTTGTCTAGACACGCTTCTGAGCCCCAAACTGGATGTAGGGCAACCATTAGAGTATTTGCCGACCCTTGAGGATGATTATGATCTCTTCGGATACTTCACAGACACCGCTCAGCACATTGGCCAGGATAGTATTCCGTAGATTACTTTACTTTATTTAATTTTAATTTTATCTTTTTAAAAGCATTGTATGAAAAATTATATATAGTGGAAATGCTGTCTTTCTCTTTTTTGTTCTTCATGCAGAATTTTATCGAGAGACTGGTTCTTTCCAGCATTAGGAGAGCCTTGGCCGTAGAAAGCACAACACTAGGAGAGTAACCTAATCGTAGGGAAGTAATATTTCCTCAAATCTCTTTCAATTATCACGCACTAAAATCTCTAAGTGTGGGGTCATCCCTGCACCAAACTCAGAGATTCTAGAGGTACTGTCCTTAATTTATTAAATATTAAATATTCTATCTCAGAGAACATTAGGGACAATGTTCCTCTAAGTGTGGGGTATTAGGTAAAGGTTTAAGGACAAGTAACCGTGAAAACGCCAAAGTTTTGAAAAATTCTTTTGTCTAAAAGTGACTAGCAAGGAATAGTTAGGTAATTTTGAAAAATTCTTCCCTCGTTTTACCCAAAAGATTCTATAAAATTGCTAGAAATCAGTTTTCGAAACATTTACTAGAACAGAACGATTAAGCTAAAAACTCATGGTTTATGTCAAAAGATTCCTTTTGATAAAATATGTAAAAGGCTACGCATGACCAAGCACGACCCCTACTCCCAAAAAGTGAGGACTTTTGGACCCAAAGTATCTGTACGAACCATCAAATCTACAGTACTTTGTCAAATCAATTGATGAGCGTGCCAGTGTACAGTTCAAGTTAGAACTTGATTTTGACATTTATAACACCCCGTCAAAAATCCCTTTAACGGAATGTTAACTCTGATCCCAGTGCTTGGCTTGACTTCTACGTAACAGCAATATTTTACAGCAGAAGCAATTAATACCTGAGAATAAAACACGCAAAACGGATCAACAATAATGTTGAGTGAATCTACAGGTTTTAGGTAAACAATACAGTATGTTTAAGAAATAAAATTCTGAAAACGTTTATTAGTGGAAGACCACCAAGGTTCAATGTTAAAAGTTTGTAGACAACTTCGTGTCCCGTTTCAAAAGTTTGTTGACACTACCATGTCAAGTTTCAAATGTTTGTAGACAATACCATGTCAAGTTTTACCTCATTTGTTCGTAATTCACGGTTTTAAACAACGTTGTATAGTATCTGAGAAATAGTATTCAGAAAATAGTTCAAGTTCATTGACCACGAGATTTTACAAGTACAACTCCAAGTTGCGAAACGTTTACATAATCTATGAGCACCTGAATACTAGCAATGACCAGAGTATAAAAACCACTACACTCTCTTTACCCCCATAAAACATTATACACTTGTACGAGTGTATCCAATATTCAAAGTAAATGCACCACAGTGAATAATGTGGGGTGTGGTTGTCAACCTAATGGATCCGTCCATCTAAATTGTGCTTACCCGATGGTATTAAAAGTATTCAAGCTAGAGGCTTTGTGTACAAACTCAATATGTATATATAGTACTTGATAATGCTAAAAATAAACATATATTTCATAGCATTATCCCTCAAGAAAGACAAGCTTTTAGTTGCAATTGTTCTATTTACAAGTGATATTCGTTTAAATAATAAAAGGTGAAGACAAAAGACAGATTCGACGAATTAAAGACGCAAACGACCAAAAAGCTCAAAAGAACAAAACACAATCAAAGAGGTTCCAATTATTGATAAGAAATGTCTCGAAATTACAAGAGTACAAGATTCAAAATGCAAAGTACAAGATATTAAATTGTACGCAAGGACGTTCGAAAATCCGGAACCGGGACCAGAGTCAACTCTCAACGCTCGACGCAACAGACTAAAAATTACAAGTCAACTATGCACATGAATATAATATAATATATAATTAATTCTTAAAATTAATATATATATTATATTATATTATAAAACTGTCGGCAGAAGAAAACAACCAAATGTGAGCCTCCCCAGCTGGCCATGCGATCGCATGGCCTTGAAGGGCAAAGCTCATGCGATCGCATGAGCTCCTTTTTCAGTTCACAGGCCTATAAATTCGCAGTTTGGTGAATGTAATATATCAATAATATCAATCTCTCTATCTATATACGTAGTATATATTTATATTTATATTTTAATTTTAATTTTAATTCTAATAATAAGGGTATGTTAGCGAATGTTGTAAGGGTGTAAGTCGAAATTCTGTCCGTGTAACGCTACGCTATTTTTAATCATTGTAAGTTATGTTCAACCTTTTTACATTAATGTCTCGTAGCTAAGTTATTATTATGCTTATTTAATCCGAAGTAATCATGATGTTGGGCTAAAAATATTAAAATTGGGTAAGTGGGCTTTGTACCATAATTAGGGTTTGGACAAAAGAACGATACTTGTGAATATTAGACTATGGGCTATTAATGGGCTTTATATTTGTTTAACTAAATGATAATTTGTTAATGTTAATATAAAGATTTACAATTGGACGTCCCTATAAATAACCATATACACTCGATCGGACACGATGGGCGGGGTATTTATATGTACGAATAATCGTTCATTTAACCGGACACGGGAATGGATTAATAGCCACTAGAATTATTAAAACAGGGGTGAAATTATGTACAAGGACACTTGGCATAATTGATAACAAAGTATTAAAACCTTGGGTTACATTCAGTCGACATCCTGGTGTAATTATTAAACAAAGTATTAAAATCTTGTTACAGTTTAAGTCCCCAATTAGTTGGAATATTTAACTTCGGGTATAAGGATAATTTGACGAGGATACTCGCACTTTATATTTATGACTGATGGACTGTTATGGACAAAAACCAGACGGACATATTAAATAATCCAGGACAAAGGACAATTAACCCATGGGCATAAAACTAAAATCGACACGTCAAACATCATGATTACGGAAGTTTAAATAAGCATAATTCTTTTATTTCATATTTAATTTCCTTTATTTTATATTTAATTGCACTTCTAATTATAGCACTTTTATTTATTGTTATTGTATTTAATTGCACTTTTAATTATCGTACTTTTTAATTATCGCAAGTTTATTTTATCGCACTTTTATTTATCGCAATTTCATTGTCGTTATTTACTTTACGCTTTAAATTAAGTATTTTATTTATTTAATATTTTACATTTTGTTTTAACTGCGACTAAAGTTTTAAAATCGACAAACCGGTCATTAAACGGTAAAAACCCCCCTTTATAATAATAATATTACTTATATATATTTGTATTTTTATAAAATAAAACTAATATAGCGTTAAGCTTTGATTAAAAGATTTTCCCTGTGGAACGAACCGGACTTACTAAAAACTACACTACTGTACGATTAGGTACACTGCCTATAAGTGTTGTAGCAAGGTTTAAGTATATGCATTCAATAAATAAATAAATATCTTGAGTAAAATTGTATCGTATTTAATAGTATTTCCTTGTAAAATATAAGCTATTTTATATACACCTCGCAGAACATCAAGTATTTTTTGCGCCGCTGCCGGGGAACGCCGAAGCGAAACGCCACACATATAAAAAAAATACGCTTTTGTAAAAATACGTTTTAAATATTCAAAAATATAAAAAGAAAACAAAAATATAAATATTTTTAAGAGTTTGTTAAATATTTAAGTTCTATAAAAGTTTCTTTATCTTTATTTTATAAAAATATAAGTTTTATTTAATTTATATAAATATATTACATAAATATATAAAACAGAAAATTCAAAACAGAAAAAAAAAATATAAAAACACTCGGGCCTGCTACTGTAGCAGCCCGTAACCTGGCCCAAAACCTCAGTTCATGCGATCGCATGAGCCCGAAGGCATAAACTCATGCGATCGCATGAGAGTGTCTGACACGCCAACTGCAATCCTAAAACTGCATTTATTACGGTGTATTATTATTATTATTATTTAATAAACCCTAATTAGGTTTTAATATTTTATTATTTAGTTTAATTTTAGTTTTTAATTATTTTATATTTAGTTAAATTAGTTTAATTAAGTTGTAAAATTAATAGTTTTATAAAATAAATAATATAAAAATAATATTTTTATAAAAATTGTAATTTTTACAACTTTTAGTATATTTTTATATTTTGTCCCTTTTTAATTGTTTTAGCGTAACTTTTGTATTTTTCGCTCGTATTTAGTTTCAAGACATAGTTTTTGCCATAGTTATTTTTATTTCTAGATTTTTAGGCTCTACCGTAAAATCCCTGAAGTGCTTTTTCTTTAGACTAAGATATAGGTGCTTTAGAATTTTGCGACGCCTTTTTAAGTTTTAGTTCCTTTTTAAGATATTGCCATTTGGGATATAGTTTTACTTGTAAGCTTTAATATTTTTAGACGCCTTTTACCTATGTATCAATTATCATTCCAATTAGTAATCTCAATTTGCGATTATAATTTTAAGTTAGTGATAGTAATAAGGTTGGGTTAGTCGAGTTTTTTTTTTAAGTTCTATAAGTCATTTTGTTTCTTTCTTATTTTTCGACGCCTTTTATTTTTCGATCTTTTATTTTTCGATCTTTTCTTTTTCGACCTTTTTCGACGCACTCTTTTTCTTTCTTATTTCTTTTCATTCTAGTTTTTAGGACTTAGAATTTTTTCTACTTCTTATCTATACTTCTTAAAATTACTAAAATTTATTTTAAGTGGTTAAATTGATAGACATCAAAATTTTCTGGTTCGTAGTAATAGTTGGATTTGTACGTGGACCGGGTTATTGGAGCCAAACAGTCCTTAATTATATTGAGACCAAACAAATCCTGCCCCTCTGCTGCATCTTTTGGTTATTCGAAACGTGGGCAAAATCAGAAAAAGTCTATTAATTGGATAACTTATTTAATTTTTTCTTTCCTTTTAAAAACTAATATGATATTCAGTGAATGCACCGAGCAAGACGTTCACCACCTTTTGTACGTTCACCACCTTTTGTAGATCAAGACATCTAGCAAATATTATCGCCGTTGATTTTCCTTTAGAATCATCATCCAGTCGACCAAGTACTCCAATTCAAATTTCCGATAATCCATTTTTTGAACCCGACCTCACAATTGAGAATCCGGATAATATTCAGGGACAATTCATAGATCCTGAACCATTAAATTTTCCTCCGGAACCACCAATCATTCAAACAGAGATTGTTGAGGAACGAACCATTAAATCAGAATCCTCTAGTGATTCGGATTCAACAAATTCAATAATGGAAAATTTGGAACCTTTAAGTATGGAAGACCGAATGAGAGCTAAACGCACTGGCCAAGGTCACGCAATTACTCATCCAGACATTAATGCGCCAGATTATGAAATCAAAGGACAAATTCTACATATGGTGACTAATCAATGCCAATTTAGTGGTGCGCCGAAGGAAGATCCAAATGAACATCTTTGTACCTTTAATAGGATCTGCACACTATTTAAAATAAGAGAAGTTGAGGATGAACAGATATATCTCATGTTATTTCCCTGGACTTTAAAGGGAGAAGCCAAAGATTGGTTGGAATCGTTACCTGAAGGGGCGATCGATACATGGGACGTTTTAGTTGAAAAATTTCTTAAACAATTCTTTCCGGCATCTAAAGCCGTAAGACTTTAAGGAGAAATTATTACGTTCACACAGAAGCCAAATCAAACTCTATATGAGGCGTAGACAAGATTTGGAAAGTTATTAAGAGGATGTCTGCAACATGGTTTAGATACCTGTCAAATAGTACAAATATTCTACCAAGGATGTGACATCACTACAAGGAAAGACATAGATATTGCAGCTGGTGGTTCCATTATGAAGAAAACCGAAACTGATGCTTACAAAATTATTGATAACACTGCTTCCCACTCACATGAGTGGCACCAAGAAAAAGATATCGTTAGATCATCTAAAGCAGCTAGAGCCGATTCTAGCCATGACTTAGATTCCATTTCTGCAAAGATAGATGCTGTCGAAAGACAAATGGAAAAGATGACTAAAGATATCCACTCAATACGAATTAGTTGTGAGCAGTGTGGAGGACCACATTTGACAAAAGATTGTCTTAGTATTGAATTAACAATGGAACAAAGAGATAATATTTCATACATAAACCAAAGGCCTGGAAATAATTATCAGAACAATTATCAACCGCCAAGACCGATTTACAATCAAAATCAGAATTATAACCGAAATATTCCATACAACAACCAACAAGGTCCTAGCAATCAACAAGTATCCAATAATACTTACAACCAGCAAAGACCTAATTTTCAAAACAAACCACCACAAACTGATGATAAAAAGCCGAATTTAGAAGATATGATGACGAAGCTAGTTGAAACTCAAATGCAGTTTTTCACATCTCAGAAACAAACTAATGAACAAAATGCTCAAGCATTTAGAAATCAACAAGCTTCTATTCAAAATTTGGAACAAGAAGTAAGTAACCTAGCAAGGTTAATAGGTGAAAGAAAACCGGGAAGTTTACCTAGTGATACAAATGCTAACCCCCGGAATGAAACAGCTAAAGCCATTACCACAAGAAGTGGTACAACACTTAAACCACCTGAAATACCTGTAACTTCTGATGAAGATATTCCAACTCCACAAGAACCACAACCTGAACAAGATAAGGAAAAAGAACCGGTAGTTGAAAAGGTTAATGAAGATAACACAGTTAAGGATAAACCTTATGTTAAACCATACCAACCACCACTTCCTTACCTGAGTAAAATGAAGAAAGAGAAACTTGAAGCCGAGCAATCCAAATTCTTGGATATGTTTAAACAGATAAATGTAAATCTTCCTTTCATTGATGTGATTTCAGGAATGCCTAGATATGCTATATTCTTGAAAGATCTAATCTCAAATATAAAGAAAATGGAAGAACTCTCGGCTGTTACTATGAATGCTAATTGTTCAGCAGTGCTGTTGAATAAGATACCAGAAAAACTATCTGATCCAGAAAGTTTCACAATTCCATGTTTTCTGGGTAGTCTTAGTTCAATAGAAGCATTGGCAGACTTAGGTGCTAGTATAAATTTAATGCCGTTTTCACTATACACTAAACTAGACCTTGGAGAATTGAAACTAACAAGAATAAGCATACAACTAGCCGATCGATCAATAAAATATCCTAGAGGGATAATGGAGAACATGCTAGTTAAAGTTGGTACTTTAGTATTTCCAGTAGATTTTGTTGTTCTGGACATGGAAGAAGATTCTCAAGTTCCTCTCATATTAGGAAGACCATTCTTAAACACGGCTAAAGCAATGATAGACGTGTTCGGTAAGAAACTGACCCTAAGTATAGAGGACGAGAGTGTTACCTTTTCAGTTGATAGAGCAATGCAACAACCGCAATCTGCAGATGATACATGTTATTATATTCAAACTATAGATTCACATGCAGAATTATTAGAAGAATTTCCAGAATTACAAGGAACGGGAGAATGTTCTTTAGGAGAAGGTAATAAACCAATTGATGAAGCTGAAATGTTAGCTACACTAATAGCTAATGGATATGAACCAACAACAGAAGAAATTCAAATGCTAAAAGAAGAAGACAGATATCGATATAAATCATCGATAGAAGAACCACCGACATTAGAGTTAAAGCCACTTCCAAACCATTTGGAATACGCTTATTTACATGGTGAATCTGAATTACCTGTAATAATATCGTCTTCTCTTACTAAAAATGAGAAATCTCAACTCATTTCTGTGTTGAAAGCTCATAAACCAGCCATTGCATGGAAGATTTATGATATTAGAGGAATAAGTCCTGCGTATTGCATACATAAAATCCTTATGGAAGAAGGTCATAAAACGTATGTGCAACGTCAACGAAGACTAAATCCGAATATGCAAGATGTAGTTAAAAAAGAAATTATTAAACTGATAGACGCAGGTCTAATTTATCCAATTTCTGATAGTCCATGGGTAAGCCCAGTTCAATGCGTGCCTAAGAAGGGTGGCATGACTGTCATTACAAATGAAAAAAATGAGCTTATTCCTACAAGGACTGTAACAGGATGGCGTGTATGTATTGATTATAGAAAATTAAATGACGCCACCAGAAAAGATCACTTTCCCTTACCTTTCATTGATCAAATGTTGGAAAGATTAGCCGGAAATAGTTATTATTATTTTCTTGATGGATTTTCCGGATACTTTCAAATTCCAATAGCACCCGAAGATCAAGAGAAAACCACATTCACGTGCCCTTATGGTACTTTTGCTTACAAACGCATGCCATTTGGACATTGCAACGCCCCTGCAACCTTTCAAAGGTGCATGATGGCGATTTTTCACGACATGATAGAAGAATGCATGGAAGTTTTCATGGATGACTTTTCAGTCTTCGGTGATACATTTGAATCATGTCTACTTAATCTGGAACGAATGCTTATTAGATGCGAACAATCAAATCTAGTACTTAATTGGGAGAAATGCCATTTCATGGTTAAAGAAGGCATCGTTCTTGGACATAAAATTTCAAAAGAAGGAATTGAAGTGGATAGAGCTAAAGTAGATGTAATTGCTAAACTTCCACATCCCACCAATGTTAGAGGAGTTAGGAGTTTTCTAGGGCATGCCGATTTTTACCGACGTTTCATAAAAGATTTTTCTAAAATTGCCACTCCTATGAATAAACTCCTAGAAAAGGATGCTCCATTCATCTTTTCAGATGAATGTATCAAATCTTTTAATATTCTTAAATAGAAACTCACTAATGCGCCGATCATGAAAACAACAAATTGGAATCTACCGTTTGAACTAATGTGCGATGCAAGTGATTTTGCAATGGGAGCCGTTTTAGGACAAAGGATTGAAAAACGATTTCAACCTATATATTATGCTAGTAAGACGTTAAAACGAGCACAAACAAATTATACAACTACTGAAAAAGAACTCCTTGCTATTGTCTTTGCTTTTGACAAATTTCGTTCATATCTCGTTCTAGCAAAAACGGTGGTCTATACCGACCATTCTGCTCTTAGATACCTATTTTCGAAACAAGATGCCAAACCAAGATTAATCCGTTGGATCTTACTCTTACAAGAATTCGATATTGAAATCCGAGATAAAAGAGGAGCAGAAAATCTCGCCGCTGATCATCTTTCTGGTCTTGAAAATCCTGAATTAGAAGTTCTAAATGAATCGGCCATACAAGACAACTTTCCTGATGAATATCTATTGAAGATAGATTATAATGAAATACCATGGTTTGCAGACTATGCAAACTACTTAGTATGTGGATTCCTTGAAAAAGGATTATCGTACCAAAAATGAAAAAAATTCTTCAGTGATATAAAACACTATTTTTGGGAAGATACACATCTGTTTAAAAGCTGTCCCGATGGAATAATACGCCGATGTGTATTTAGAGATGAAGCTAGTAAAATTTTAAACCATTGTCACACAGGACCAACATGAGGGCACTATGGGCCTCAACTAACAGCAAGAAAAGTTTATGATGTTGGATTCTATTGGCCTACAATTTACAAAGACGCACACCTTCTTTGCAAATCCTGTGATGCTTGTCAAAGGGCCGGAAAAATAAGTCAACGTGATAAAATGTCACAAAATGTCATCCAAGTATGTGAAGTATTTGATATTTGGGGTATTGACTTTATGGGTCCATTTTCAAAATCTCATAATAATCTCTATATTCTCGTAGCCATTGATTATGTATCTAAATGGGCGGAAGCACAAGCTCTCCCAACTAACGATGCACGAGTTGTAGTCAACTTTTTAAAACATCTTTTTGCAAGGTTTGGAACACCGAAAGCTTTAATAAGTGACCGGGGAACTCATTTCTGTAATAATCAACTTGAGAAAGTTCTTAAAAGATATGGAGTAACTCATAAAATCTCCACTGCTTATCATTCACAAACAAGTGGACAAGTTGAAAATACCAACCGAGTTTTAAAATGTATTCTAGATAAAACCGTAGGATCAAATCCGAAGGAATGGTCCATTAAGTTGGAGGATGCACTCTGGGCTTTTAGAACAGCCTACAAAACTCCAATTGGAACCACACCTTTTAGACTCGTTTACGGAAAAGCATGTCATCTTCCAGTAGAAATTGAACACAAAGTATTTTGGGCTTTGAAGACATGTAATCTTGATTTACATGAAGCTGGACGTCTACGATTAAGTCAACTAAACGAATTAGAAGAATTAAGACATGAAGCATACGAAAATTCGTTAATCTATAAAGAAAGAAGGAAGAAATGGCATGATAAAAGAATCAGAAGTTCAAAAGAATTTAAAGAAGGAGACAGAGTTCTTCTTTTCAATTCACGATTCAAGCTATTTCCTGGAAAATTGAAATCAAGATGGTCTGGACCATTCATAGTCAAAAGAGTTTTCCCATACGGAACGATAGAATTAATAAATTCAAATGGAATTGAATTTAAAGTTAATGGTCACAGAGTTAAACATTACATAGATAGTCCGATGGAAGTCGACAACGAAGTTAATCACAATTTCGATACCACAGCTAACTAAGTGTGAGGAGAATCAAGTATTTTAAGGATTTTATGTATTTCTGTTAGAGTTAGATTGTCCGTTTTCATGTAGTTCTCGAAAATGGAACCTGAATGGTCTTTCCCTAGCAGACCCTAAAGAACTAGTCTTCTCCCCCCATTCTGAATTTTTATTTTTTTTAGGAAATGAAGACTGCCTGTGAACTAAACCATGGTCTAATGCTACACGCTTTGATCACTAAACGTAATAATGACATACTTCCGAGTGAAATAGTATCAGTAATCAGAGAAAGATTGGACGGAGTAAGAAAAGAATCCAGATGCGAAGATAATAAGTTACAATTTGGTAAAGGAAAATCAAAATCCGCAGCGAAAAGAAGAGCACGACACCTTGAAAGATGTCACAAATGCGGAAAATGGTCACATGAAGGTAAATGTTCAAATAATCAAACCTATTCAAATACCGAATTTGTTACTTTATGCAGAGACGGACCGTTCATATGTTTAGAAGAAAAAACACTGAATGCTCGAGGTTACGCCTATGTAGCTATGGAAAACCAATTAAACCGACTATCTTATGAATGGGATAGATCATATAACTAAAAATACTATCTCACAGGTAAGTCTGTACAGTTTTTATTTTTTTATTTTTATTTTTAACCTTTTGATAATAAACGCTAATTTGTTTGCTATAAAGTATTAAATTGGTATTGAATAAAATTAGGTTTGGCGACCGAAATTATTGATATCATACAAAAATTTATTACATCACTGCGAAATTTAACGTTTATTCTTAAGGTATAAATATTTTTAATCAATCAACCCAAAATATTTCAAAAATTCATCATGAGTTAAATTAGGTCATGGAACCGAAATTACTTTACCGAAAAGAGGGGCGCATATTTTTGATAATATTTGATTGATTAAAGTGGGATAAAAGCCAAAAAGATTTTTAATTTTATTTTTTTACCATGTTTTTAAAATTAATATATAAATATTAAATTAATATTTTGAACTTTGTAAAATCAATATATTTAAAATTGTAAATATTTGAAAAATTAATCTTTTTAATATAATTTTGTATGTATAAAAACAAAAATATAATATAAGTTTGGTGTGAATTTATAATATGAATTTTTATTTAAGTTTGGTGTGAATTTTTAATTTTATGCATATTTTAAATTTAAGTTTGGTGTGAATTTAAAAACAAAAATTTACTTTATTTCGCTAAGTTAAAAATATGATTTTTAAAATTCGTCGTGAGTTGAAGACTAGGTCGTTGAACCGAAATTGCTTTACTCGAGGGAGGGACGAGAACTTTTATTATCATTATTTTTAATCTTATTGAATTAAAGTATGCCAAAAATATTAAAAAATCCAAAAATCTTTACTTTTAAAACCGCGCTTTAAATTGACAAATTTTAAATTTTTGTCGAGGGACGGACTAGGACAACGATCCGAAACACCCTCGCTCCTAAAGGAAAACAAAATTTTTAGAATTTAATTAATTATAAGTTTTATAAAGTATAAGGTTTTATAAAAAAAAAAAATGCAAAAGTGCTGTACCCGGGGCTCCATGCGATCGCATGGAGTTAGGCCTTTGTTTCCATGCGATCGCATGGGGAGTAAAATCAGGCCTGATACAAGCAGTCGCCTGTTCTGTTCTTCAACACACAAAACACACAACACATACGAAAACACTCCCAAATCACCTCTATAATTCGCAATTTTTCACCGTAATTCGTCATTTTTCTTGCTCTAATCATGCCTAGATTCTCATTCTTCAGCAAAATGGTAAAAATTACACCCCTAAACTCATAAATTTGCTAGTTTTTGTGATAATTCCAATTTTTTACCTAATGCAATTTTGTTAATTTCTAGTGTAATTAGTGTTAAATTGTTAGTATTTTATGCATGTATAACCTATATTGATGCTATTTAACATGATTTGAAGCCAAAAACTTCAAAATTTTTAGAAATCTAGGGTTTGTGTTCTTGAGCAATTTGGGGCTTTTTGATATAAACAGGTTATGGCCAATTTTTGTCATGAATTATTGCTAAATTGAGTAGTGTAACATGTTTAGATAGTTAAATGATCCAAACATTGATCCTAAACATGATTTTTGGAGATTAAAGTGGACTTTTTAAGTCCAAAATTCATGAACTTGATTAATTTGATATATTTGCCATTTGAGACTTGTTTAATTATTAGTAATGAATATTTTGACATGTTATTTGAGTTAAAAGCTTATAAACTTTGTATACATTCTCATATTTGCTTATTTGAAAAGTGTAGAATTGTAAAAAATTGTGAAAATGTGTATAAGTTTAATTTTGATTTAACATGTTATAGTGATTGTTTTAAGTTGTAATTTTGCTAACACTAATGCATATTTGGATGCACAAATTTTGTGTTTAATGTGTTTTGTAGAAAGCCGATACTGGAGGTTCAGGAGCATCATCATCTAGACGACCAGCACCAGAACCAGAACCAGAAATGCAACACGAACAAGAACCACAACAGGAACAACAACAACAGCCTGATCAGCACGTACCTTATTATGATCCGGTACAGTTTGTTGATGAATTCATAGTATTCCCAATGAGGCCGCCAGTAGAATTTCCAACGATTCCTGAACACACTCTGCATCCTAATCTGAGATTTGATAGGAGATGGAGAGATTACGAGACATATCAAAGGAACAAATTCAAATTGGTAACAAAAAATGTAGAGGTGCCAAGGGTAATCGATTGGGCCCCTTTGGAAACGGTCCATCTAGCTGACCGTGTTAGACAGCTTTTAGTTCAAAGGTATGGCAGTTCTTCTTTTACAGATTGGGAACGTCTTTTCACCATTCGTAGACCTGTATATAAGGAATGGTGTGTTGAGTTGATGAGTACTGTATCACTTGATACAAATATAGTTAGAATAGATGATAGAAGATTTCTTAGCTTTATCCATGGTGATAGGATGTACAGAATGTCCATGCTAGATATGGCCAGGGCCTTACGGATATATACTCCTGGTGAGTTGCTATTACCCGATTGTACAAATTTGATTCATTATGGTGAAAGGGTAGATAGTAACTTTGACGCTGACGCCATTTGGAGGCGTATGTCACATTTTGATGTTTTTACACGAGCAGGAGGACACTCCTATACACATATTGACAGAGCCGAGCTTCGTATTATTCATAGATTTTTAGCTAACTCGATTACACAGAGAGGTCATAATAAAGAAAAAATTATCTTACATGATTTATTCTACCTAAAGTGTATTCGGGATCCTATAAGCATTGTCAATATCCCTTACTGTGTTGCTTTTTATTTATCTAAAATGGTAGAGGGAATGCAGGACGGGAGTATAGGAGGAGGTATTTTTGTTACTCTCATTAGAGAGTATTTAGGTGTTGATAGGAACCAAGGGGGTCCATTACAGCTTTGTAGAGAACAGGTTGAGCCCTTAGGATTGAAAGTTTATGTGGGTGCTAAGGTATTGAAAAGTAGACGTAACCAGGCAGTACCCTATGAGGGATCTCATCCTCAGGTAGAGAGAGGCTCAGACAAGGAAATGGAGGAGGCGGAAGACATTAGGGATGTCTTTCGAGATGCTATTCTTGACGTCCACGTTCGTATAGATGAGGAAGCAATGACGAACGCGGCCAGACATAGTATGTATGAGCAGTGGAACTCCGAGCGAGTATACGAGGATTATAGGCGACGCCAACACGATAGCTGGTTAGTTCATCAGCACCAAATCATGAGCCAGCTATCATATCAGGTACCAAATAATTACGTACCTACTCGACCTGCTCATTTTTCGCCACACAGCCCCGATATCCGACCACCCTTTAACCGGTATGACTATAATCAAGCCTATCAGAACACCTATAACCAACAATGGAACCCACCTGACGAGATGAACTGGAACCCATATCCAGACTGATTTAGTTCCATTTGATTATTTATATGATTTTTATGTTTTTATCTTTTTACTTATTCATGTTTAAACTTATGTTATTGAATATACTTATGTAATCTTTATCATTTTTATTATTATTGTGTACTAATATTTCATATTTAGGATTTGAAAGTGGGATATTAAGTCCCATTTCAAATTGCCATGCATGTTTATATTTGTATGTATGTATATGGTAAATTGTACAAAACAGGGTAAAACAGCGCATTTTCAAAGACTGGCATTAAGTTCAGCAAAAGCTACTAATTTTGACGACAAGATAAATGTGATGTAACAACAGACGGAATGGACAAATGATATGTACCATTTATCATTCAGCAAACAAACGCCAATATGTTTGGAAACTTTGGTAAAATTTAATCATTTCTACGCTAATCACCCTCAATAATTTAAATTGTTACTGATTTCTTGCAAATGAGGGCATTGCAAGATCTTAAGTGTAGGAAGGGGTTAAATTCTTTCGGATTTTTTAAATTTTTTTACTTTAAACACTTGGTTACCATTAGAAATACTAGTAAAGTAGTAGTTGTATTAGAATCTAGTGCTCTCTGATAATAAAGAACAGCCATAGTCTTATATACTGACTACCCAATTATAATAAAATTTTTCAAAATTTTCAATTAAATGAACTCAAAATCATGTTTATACATATTTATGAACGATAAAACTAGGTGTTAACACCGAAATTATTGTTACCTCGGAAAGGACATAAATTGAGAAACAAACCAAAATGTTAAAATTCATTTAAAATGGAATAGAGGACAATAAAAAGGAAAATAAAAGCCAAGTGTGGGAAATTTTCACCGAGTTATTCAAAATACATATCACATATTTTTGTACAAATAATTGAAAATACTTTTGTTTTGGACGATAATTAACTGTTTTACCCGATGAAAGAAAAGAAGAGATGGATCTACACGATGAATCAATTCCATCGTTAAAAGGAAGTAAAGTCTTTCGAAAAAGACACGCGCTTCTTGATTTAGGTCATGAAGTTGTCATCCAGACCAGCTGTAGGTTGATGAAAAATCTAGAAAAGTCATCTCTAAAATCAGCAGGAAATCCAAGGACCTCAGCATAAAACAGGGACGCCAAGTGGTCAGATTTATCCTAACCATGAGAAGGATTTATCTCGTACAGTGGGGGCACCGTGCAAATTAGCTTGATAAGACTAATAAATCAGATCCCCAGAAAGGATAATCTCCTTAAAAGATCAAAAAATCAGCTTTTAAGCCTGATATTACTCAATCCTAGAGATTGACCTTAAAGATTGAGAATTCAAACTCATGGAATTCAATGATATCTAAACTCGAGCTTGAATGAGAAAATATTTTGATCAAATTATAAACCGATTTGTTTTCTGAAAACCCATTTTGTATACGTTCATTACCATTGAACATAAAATCCTAGGAATTCACCTGGAATTCATTAGGTCATCTGAACCAAATCGGGTGTCAACCGTAAGAACGGTGGTTGCATAGCATGGTCGAAGACAGGACCTTGTGCCAGATAGAAAAATCATAAGGGTGAGCTTTACTATTGCTCCTACAAAGGATAGTAATTGCGTCCGACACGTTATAGACCATAATTAAAAGCATGTCAGGAGACATTGCCTTAACAGTTGCTTGTTCAACGCTTTCCTTTATAACCGGACGGTAGTTTACCGAAAGGTAATATACGGAGCAAGTATACTGGATGTGTTGCTTTCCTAATACAAGGTTAGCAAGTGGGTGACACAAAACCACAAGTTTTGAGCTAAAATTTTCAAATCTGAAACCCACCAAGCCCACAAAAATATTTTACAAACACCGGTGAAGGGTTATTCCGAAAAACTTATCTAGGGTAAAAACTAGATTGAATTTTCAAAAAGATCAAATGTTTTCATAAAGATCCAATTTCCTTAATGGATCTAAATTTTATAGTCATGTGGGACTGTAAACCACATCGTTACTACCATTGTTTATACCGCCGTATTGAAATCACTGATGTACAAAGTGTGAAGAATAAAGAAGTGATTCTAGTATTTCAAGACTATATTGCTTGAGGACAAGCAACGCTCAAGTGTGGGAATATTTGATAATGCTAAAAACGAAAATATATTTCATAGCATTATCCCTCAAGAAAGACAAGCTTTTAGTTGCAATTGTTCTATTTACAAGTGATATTCGTTTAAATAATAAAAGGTGAAGACAAAAGACAGATTCGACGAATTAAAGACGCAAACGACCAAAAAGCTCAAAAGAACAAAATACAATCAAAGAGGTTCCAATTATTAATAAGAAACGTCTCGAAAT